>NW_007248603.1:146862-255873 GCF_000164805.1 Carlito syrichta
GTCTTGAACCCGCGGGCTCAGGCAATCCACTCACCTCAGCCTCCCAAGGCGCGGGATTACAGGCTGAGCCACCGAGCCTGGCGCAAATGACCTTTCAATCTGTGCTGGGGAGCGGTGACTAAAATCATCCCATGAAGATCAACTCTGATGCCACTCTTTGAGGCTGGATGGCTTTGTTTTATGCATCTCAGTGCAGAGTTGGGGAGAGTGGTGCATGATGCTCGTTTTCCCTGCCTATAGGAAGTTCTTTGCTGGCGGAGTGTGTAGAAGTGAGGTGCAGCTTCCCGGGAAGGTGGTGGTGATCACTGGCGCCAACACAGGCATCGGCAAGGAGACAGCCAGAGAGCTTGCTCGCAGAGGTAAGTGTTTTCACTGTGGCCTCCAGAGGGCCGTGCCTCCTCCCCTTCTTCCCACCATGAGCTCTGTCACATTTCCTTGTCTTTTCTCCTGGGCTTGGAGGCTCTAACTAGGAATGCGAGGCACCTGGGATTCGAGTCCAGCTGTGTCACCAACCTACTCTGTGGTCTTTGCTTCTTCCCTGTTCCTTTTTGATTGTATAAAGCAAGGAAAACAATGATATCTGTGTATGATCCTGGTCAAGTCTGTTGTTCTATGAAGCAGTTATTACATATCGGAGTGTGAAACCAGGGTTCCCAGTCTGGGTTAGGGCTGACAGCAAGGAGACTGAGCATTACAGCTGTGGGAAGCCTGCAGTGGTAGTATAGCTACTCCAGGGGTGACAGGAGAACACCCTGTCCTCCAGGCCCAAGCTCACTCGCAATGCCTCTTTTTCAGCCTAGGGTCTGAACACCCCATTCTCTCTTTGTCTCGGCCCCAGGAGCCCGGGTATACATCGCCTGCCGCGATGTGCTGAAGGGGGAGTCCGCTGCCAGTGAAATCCGAGCAGATACAAAGAACTCCCAGGTGCTGGTGCGGAAACTGGACCTCTCTGACACCAAGTCCATCCGGGCCTTTGCTGAGAGCTTTCTGGCAGGTGTGGCCCAGTGGTAGCTGGGAAAGCAGGAAACCAGGTGTGGGAATGGCAGCCCCACCCTGACCATTGCTGGCCCTTACATCAGAACCATCAAGGATGCCACGGGACAGGTTCTGCTGCATGAGCCAGCAGGACAGGGAATTGGCAAGGGGATGGTGGGAGGACAGGCTGGGCAGGTTCCTTATCGTGATTTTGCCTCAGCAGTGGGAATGTTGGAGGTGTCAGCTCCCTGTCTGGGCTTGTACCCTGCCTGGCATCAAGGTGTGGCCATGATGCTAGGCTCTTCTTTCATCCTGAGAATCCACTTTCCATGGCCATAGAAACTAGAGGGAATTGTGCTGCTTCCAAAATTCTTCTGAGTCTTGGGAAATAATTAGCTTTGACCAAGATCTCTGAAATCCATGAGGCACATGCTGGACTCATTTCACCACAGATTCCTAGTACCCTGCAGAATGGGCCTGGTCCATAGTTGGTAGTCAGGACATTGCTGAATAAATGAATGAATGCCTCTATTCTCAATGCTTTGGAAGGGAGCCAAGGTGGGAGCCCCAAGGTGGGGCTAGGATTTTGAGACCAGCCTGGGTGACATAGCAAGACCCCATTTCCACAAAAAATCTAAAACAATTAGCCAGGCATGGTGGTGTGTTCCTATAGTCCCAATTACTTGTGGGAGGCTGAGGTAGGAGGATTGCTTGAGCCCAGAAGTTCAAGACTGCAGTGAGCTATGATCACACCACTGTACTCTAGCCTGGGCCACAGAGTGAGACCCTATCTCAAAAAATAAAAGTTAAAAATAGGTTGGGCACAGTGGCTTGCACCTGTAATCCCACTACTTTGGAAGGTAGAAGGGAGAAGATTGCCTGAGTCTAGAGGTCCAAGACTAGCCTGGGCAATTTGGTGAGACCTCATCTCTACAATAAATAAATAAATAATTAGCAGGCGTGGTGACGTGCACCTTAGTTCCAGCTACCTGGAAGGCTGAGGCAGAAGGATCGACTGATTATAGTAGGTCGAGGCAACAGTATCTGTGAGTGTGCCACTGCATTCCAGCCTGGGCAACAGAGTGAGACTCTAACACATAAGCACAAAATAAATAAAATGAAATAAAAAATAGGCCCGGAACTCTGGCTCATGCTTATAATTCCAGCACTTTGGAAGGCCAAGGTGGGAGCATCACTTGAGCTCAGGAGTTCAAGACCAACCTGGGCAGCATAGCGAGACCTTGTCTCTATAAAAGCAATTTTAAAAAATTAGTTGGGTATGGTGGCACATGCTGGTAGTCCTAGCTACTTGGGAGGCTGATGCAGGAGGATTACTTGAGCCTGAGAGCTGGAGCCTGCAGTGAGCTGTGATTGTGCCACTGCCTTCCAGCCTGGACAACAGAGGGAGACCCTTACTTAAAAATAATGACAATAATAGTAGACGAACGAACAGGAAGATATGAGAAACCCAGTGACAATGGTTATTGGTTATCACTAAGATAGGTCTAAAGCGGTGACAGTTATTGACAGCTAAGGCAATACCTTGTCTAGGAAAAAGGAGCAGAGAGAGTGAATCCTACTGAAACCTCACCCCAACAAAGAGAGCTCACAAAACAAGACAGGGGGCCAGTAGTCAGGACTGGGCTAGGCAGCTTGCAAACTCCCTACTAACCATAGTAGGTCTTCTTGGTTGTATTCTATAGAAGAGAAACAGCTCCATATTCTGATCAACAATGCAGGAGTGATGATGTGTCCATATTCTAAGACAGCTGATGGCTTCGAAACCCATCTGGGTGTCAACCACCTGGGTAAGTATCTTTGGGTGTCTGAAAAGTGATGCACACCCCACCTTCTTCACTGCAGGAAGATGGCCCTATACAAGTACTGAGAATTTCCAGTGGTCCTCAGAATCTAGGATTCCATCAGACTGGACACATGGGTTTGTTGGTCACTGTTCGTCTCCTGATCAGTCTAAAAAGGTGACATCTTCCTGCCCATACCATTAACAAGCCCCACATTTCAGGAGATACCGGAGAGGAAAATGTCATTCTTGGATGGGGCAGTGGCAGTGCAAGGCTTGCAAGTAGGGCCAGGCCTGGGGATATGCAGGAGTCTGAGTTCAGCTAGAGGGGTCACATCTGTGTGAGGGGCAAGCCAGCCAGGGCAGACCTTGAGAACTTGAGGTATGAGGCAGGCTGGAGCTCAAAAGTTGAAGGTGATGGCTTTGGTCATGGAATACATCCTCTGATCCTAGGCAAATGTTACTCTCCCTGACTATTTCATCTTTCCTTCTCCACATGAGTGTACCTGGGCCCACAGTTGTGTGATCATGGCCAGAGGGCAGTTGGAAGCCAGCAGGTGGGCATTCTTCCTGACTAGAGCAGGGGCAGAAGTACAAAATAATATAGATTAAGTATTATTGCCTTACCTATAGCTTGGCTCTGACCCTTGCTTTGAGGAATCCGCTAACTCAGACCAACTGACCATTAGCCGAGTTTCCCATGGCATCAACATTTGTTCATACCCAGAAGATAGTGAGCTAATGCTGAAGTCCTGTCATGAGCTCTTTTACCCTGAGCCTGGGCTGCCATTTCACTCTTCAACCTCCCCTGATGGCTTTCCTCACAGGCCACTTCCTTCTTACCCACCTGCTCCTGGAGCTGTTGAAGGAGTCTGCCCCTGCCCGGGTGGTGAATGTGTCCTCAGTGGTCCACCACATTGGCAAGATTCGCTTCCATGACCTGCAGGGTGAGAAGCACTACAGCAGAGGCTTTGCCTATTGCCACAGCAAGCTGGCCAATGTACTCTTCACTCGTGAGCTGGCCAAGAGGCTCCGAGGTAAGTCTGGAGAAAAGGCCAGGGTTAAAGTAGCAAAAACAGAGTCCTCAGAAACTTCTGGAACCAGGTTGTCAGACATGCACATTTTAGTAGTAGCTTTGTGTGCTAAGGAGAATAAAGCTATCAATGGGAAGTTATCTTACATTTATGTCACATCTTGCCCTCCTCGCTCCCTCCTTCCCCCCCCCCCCGGTCAGAGTCTTCCTCTGTTGCCGAGGTTGGAGTGCAGTGGCACAAGCACGGCTCACTGTAGCCTCAACTTCCTGGGCTAAGATGATCCTTCTGCCTCAGCCTCCCAAATAACTGGGATTACAGGCATGTACCACCATGCCTGACTAATTTTTTGATTTTTGTAGAGACAAGGTCTTGCTATGTTGCTCAGGGCTGGTCTCAAACTCCTGGGTTCAAGCAATCCTCCTGCCTCAGCCTCCCAAAGTGCTGGGATTTCGGGCGTGAGCCACCATGCCTGGCCTCTCATTTGATTTTCACAACTCTTTGCAACAGGCAGAGCAAGAATTATTACTCTTATTTTGTAGATCAGAACTGAGGTCCAAAGAAAAGGCCAACTCAAAGCTATACAGTGAATGAAGGAGTTGGAACTGGAATGCCAGTGCTCTGCTTTAAATCCAGGGTGCTTGCCCAGATTTGATGCGCTATTTGCTGAGGTCCATGTGGTAGCTGAGTGACAGAGCTGCTGCTGCTTGCAGTCGGGGAGCTAAGGCTGAACACAGAGCCTGGGGTCCATGTTCTCACTCTCCCACATGCTAGCCCCCCATGCATGTGGACATGCCCTGTAGCTTCCCCTGCCTTCACCTCCTCAGCTATAAAATCAAGTAAGGCTAGCTCTCAAGCCTTCATGATCCTGTGCTCCCCTACCATATCAGGTGAGTTTCTGGCTCTGACAATGGTAGGTTTAGGGGACCATTTGCTACAGGAGATAAACCAGAGTTTGGGGACAGTGATTTTTACTATCAGTATGCCTAAGGTAGAAGAATAGGGTATCCCCTACCTTGAGGAGGTGAATCTCACTCTCTCTTTCTTCTAATTTACTTTTAAAATAAACTCTCTCTCTCTCTCCATATATATATATATTTTAAGTTGAAGTCTCACTCTGTCGCCCAGACTGGAGTGCAGTGGCATGCTCCTGGCCACCACAGCCTCGACCTGCTGGGCTCCAGCGATCCCTCCATCTCTGCCTTCCAAGTAGCCAGAACTACAGGCACACGCTACCATGCCCAGCTAATTTTTAAAAATTTTATCGTAGCGATGAGGTCTCACCAAGTTGCCCAGGCAGGGTCTCGAACCCATGGGCTCAGGCAATCCACTCACCTCAGCCTCCCAAAGCGGGGGATTACAGGCTGAGCCACCGATCCCGGCTATTAATAAACTATATTTTACAATCTAAAAAAAAAGAATAGGGTAATTATAAAATAAATAATGATCATTACATATTTCGTTACAATAATAATTGAGAGTTTTGTGTGTGCCACGCACTGCACATCTTAATTCATTTAATACTCATAACATTGCTATGAGGTGGGGGCTATTGTTTTTCCTCACTCTCAAATGAAGAGACAGGCACTGAGAGATCTAAAAATTTTCCCAAGCCAGTTCCCTAGCTGAACCAGGATTCTGATCCAGATGGTCTACCCCTGGAGTCCATGTTCTTTCCTTTATATCAGGGTTCAGACCTTGTCCCCACAGCCTGCTAAGTATAACCTTAGGCAATTCTCTTAACTTTTCTGTGACTCAGTTTCCTTGTCTATAAATGGGCATCTTAATATTCTACCTCACAAGCCTCTTTAAGAACTAAATGAGACATGGGTTGGGCGCAGTGGCTCATACCTGTAAATCCCAGAAGTTAGAGAAGCAGAGATGAGAGGACTACCTGAGCCCAGGGGATCAAGACCAGCCTTAACAACTTGGCAAGACTTTGTTTCTACAATAAATAAAAAAAACTAACTGGGCAAGGTGGTGCACGCCTATAGTTCCAGCTACTTGGAGGACTGAGGTGGAAGGATTGCCTGAGACAGCTGGTAGCTGTGAGTGTGCCACTGCACTCCAGCCTGGGCAACAGAGTAAGACTGACTTAAAAAAAAAAAAAAAAAGAATTAAATGAGATACAGCTGGGCACAGTGGCTAACACATGTAATCTTAGTGCTTTGGAAGGCTGAGGAGGATGAATCACTTAAGTCCAGAGTTTGAGATCAGCCTGGGCAACATACTGAGATTTTGTCTCTGCCAAAAGAATAATAAATAAATAAATAATTATTTAAAGAAAGAATTAAATGAGATGATACATTTAAAGCATGTTGCACAAATACATACTGAAATTAGTGGTGGCACTAGGGATGTTTTGGAGGACATGTTAACCCCCATAGTCTCTATCAGCACCCTTCAATCTATACCTCACAAGATGTGCTTGCCAGGCAGATGTAGCTCAAAACAAAGTTCTCTTGCTGGGTGTGGTGGTAATCTTAGCACTTTGGGAAGCTGAGGCAGGAGCATTGCTTGAGCCCAGGAGTTTGAGACCAGCCTGGGCAACATAGTGAGTCCTTGTCTCTACAACAAATCAAAAAATTAGCTGGGCATGGTGGCACATGCCTGTAGTCCCAGCTACTTGGGAGGCTGAGGCAGGATTGCCTGAGCCTGGGAGGTCGAGGCTGTGGTGAACAGTGATTGTGCCACTGCACTTCAGCCTGGGTGACAGACTGAGGCTCAAAAAAAGGTCCTCCTCCATACCTTCCAATCAGGTTGCTACCCCTGAGCTCCTGCTACAGAAATGGTGAAGAGACCACTGATATTACCTGATATGTGTGGTCATTTTTATGAATAGTACTTAAGCCACAGCATACAGGTGACATTGAAGTAGAAGGACCTTAAACCAGGCACTCCTTTTGGAGTATGGAAGACTGAGCAGGCTATAGGTTTTTCTGGAGGAGATCAATTTATTATTGGTCAAATTCTGCCTGGCTAAGAGTAACACCTGCTGAATCCTGGGGTTCTGTTTCCTGCATCCCTTCTCACGTGTGTTTTTGCTGCAGGAGACGAGCTGTTTTCCTGGGCTCAGAGTATGTACCTGGTCTCACTGTGCCCTCTCTGTCCTAGGCACAGGGATTACCACCTATGTGGTGCACCCTGGCATTGTCCGCTCTGAGTTGGTGCGACATTCCTCCTTGCTGTGCCTGCTCTGGCGGCTTTTCTCCCTCTTTGTCAAGACGGCGCGGGAGGGGGCGCAGACCAGCCTGCACTGTGCCCTGGCTGAGGGCCTGGAGCCTCTGAGCGGCAAGTACTTCAGGTGCGTGGGGGCAGCCACACTCTCTCTAGCACCGTATGCACCTGAGGCCCAGGCTGCACTGGGCTTTGCCCCCGAGCAGCTAGGTCTGTGTCTGATGATGCCATTCAGGTTTGGGTTGGGCCTGCAAACAGAATGCTGTTGCTTTTCCAAGGACACTTACATTAGAAACATGTGTGGAAAGGGTTGCTTATATGGCTCTATTTTATACCTGTGAGCTACGGTTCTGTGTAAGCTTTGTAGTTTTCTGAGAGCTATTAAAGAAGACCTTCCCTGTAGTTATGCCAGAAAGGATGTTAGGCCCTCTGGACCCCTTTGAGCTTTTGCAGACTTGATTCATGAATTATTTAATACCACTTAGCACCAAGTGCTGGGGGAAGGTCCTCTCAGTGTGAACTCTGCCTCCCAGTGCTGCCAAGATTGGCACTATCTGTTGAAATATAAAAGTAGAAATTTTAGTGCTGAATCTTATCACAAACTCACTGGGCAACCAATCACAAGCTCCTTCCTGATTCATGACTTAACCCAGCTGACTCTGCCCTGCTGTCCCTCTTTGTTCAAGTCGTTCATTGGTGCAGCATTTAAGTGAAGCTTTGGAAATAATCTTAGTGCCCAACCATAGGGGAATGGATAAATGATAATAGCTAGTGTTGCTTGAGCTTTTACAGTGTGTTTGGCACTCTTCTAAGTGTTTATGTGTATTAATTCACCTGATCATCTCAACTCTGAGAGGCAGGTAATACTATCTCCATGTTTCACATGAAACTGAGGCACAGAATAATTAAGAACTTTGCTTAAGGTCACTTAGCCTGTAAAGTGGTAGACCTCGGACTACAGCCCAGGCAGTCTGCCTCTAGGCCTGTGCTCTTCAATAGGGTAGCCACTAACCACATGTTGCTACTGAGCACTTGAAATATGACTAGTCCACATTGAGATATGCTGTAAATGTAAAATGCATTCCAGATTTTGAATACATGCAGGTTGAACATACCAATCTGATAATCTGAAATCCCAAATGCTTCAAAGAGCATTTCCCTTGAGTGTCATGTTGGCACTCAAGACGTTTCAGATTTTGGAGCATTTTGGATTTCAGATTTTGGGGTTTAGGATGCCCAGCTGGTAAGAATAATGCAAGTATTTCAAAATTCAGATAGATCTGAAATCCCAAACACTTCTTGTCCCAAGCACTTCAGATAAAGGATGCTCAACCTGCAGTATGAAAAAATAACTGTAAAATACTCATTAATGATTTTTTATATTGATTATATGCTAAGATGATTTGACTACATTGGGTTAAATAAAATAATGCAATATATATTTATTAACCCAATGTTTTAATGTATAATTAATACATTACTAAAATTAATTTCACCCATTTCTTTTTATTTTTCAAGTGCCGCTACTAGAGAATTAAAGATGACGTATGTTGCTCACATTTGTGGTTTACATCCTGTCTCTATTGGGTATTTGCCACAATAGAGTCTGTGTTAATGTCACTGCCTTAAGCACATAATAAAATACTACAGTCATTAAAAGTAATAGTTTCAAATGATATTGAATTAATAGAAAAATGTTGGTTATATAATATTGGGAGAAAAAACTATAACACAAAACTATGTAATTATTCATGTAAGTATATGGAGAACAGTCTGGAAGGATACCCAGCCACTGGGTAGCAGTGGTTATTTCTAGGGAGTTTGAGGGAGAGTCAGGCGGAGAGAGAAGGAGGATTTTATCTTCTTCTTGTAGGTATTTCTTTATTACTTAAACATTTTTAGAAGACCATATATTTATTTATGACTTGCATATTTCCAAAATATGTTTAACAAAAGAAAAATATCCTTCCCAAACTAGATACAGTATGATCCCAGTTTTGTATAAAACAAAGGGAGAGAATGAGAGATTAGATATCTATTTATACATGAACAAAGCCAAAGCGACTGTTAGGAGAGCAACTCAGTGACAGACTTTTCCTCTCTCATCCGTACTGTACTTTCCAAAGGTTATACAGGATTTTTATAATTAGGAAAAAATACTGTTAAAAAAAAACCCACTATGAGAACTGTGCTCTGGTTCCACCCCCTTGTCCCTCTAGTCCTCAGGTCCCTGCTCACTCCAGCATAAAGCAGGGGTACTCAGGCTGGGGCTCATGGGAGACAAGGGCGTCTGTGGATAGAATTCAGGGGAGTGTGAACCTGAGTGGGAAAATAATTTCATCTTTAGTTTCACTAACCTCCAACTGAAATCTAGCATTTCCTCCAATCATGAATGTGGGCAATGCACGGCAGTAGTTGTAGTCATACCTGTGACTCTGTCACCAAGAAAATGATCAATATTTTCGTATCACACTGCAGTTGTTGCAGATATCTCAGAAGGTCACTTCTACTAACCCTGCTTTGAAATCCACTGGTTATTAGGCCAAGTGCTAGATCTTGTCATAGAATACATTAATAAGAAGCCCATGCATTACTATATCCAAATTTGTTTAACAACTATATCGATGTATATACACATATAGTTTTTATGAGTCTATGAAAAGAAATAAAATATCTTAAAACTGCATTTCATATTATTAGTTTCCTTGAATCCAGCATATTACATTTCATACAAGTAAAAACATGTTCTGAAAAAGAGATCATATATGTTTCCCGACTGCAAATTCTCTTTCCTGAAATTAACCCTCTTTCTCTGCCTTTCAGTGACTGCAAGAGGGCTTGGGTGTCTCCAAGGGCCCGAAATAACAAAATGGCTGAGCGCCTGTGGACCGTTAGCTGTGAGCTTCTAGGAATCCAGTGGGAGTAGCAGCGGAAGAGCCACGGCTTTAGCAGGCCCAATCCATGCCATAAGGAAAGGGGACCGAGGAGAAGGCTGACCTTAAAGCACTGTCTTCCTGGCTGGCTGCTGTTGCCAGTCCTGCCAGCTCTGTTCCTCCCGACCCATCTGGGGACACTTGCATACCCCATCCTCTTGTGAGGCTGGCTCACGACATGAGATGCTCACACCTACAGAGCATTCTTCTCTGAGACCTGGAGAGTCGGCAACTCTCTGGAGGCAGAAGGACTGAGCAGATCCAGGCTGGGCATGGGGATGGCACAAGAGCCTGAGAAATTGGGTCAGTTTCCTCACCAGCACCAGAAACTCCAGCCTGTGTGCTCGCTGAGGTGACAGGTGCGACTGCATTGCGTAGTTTCAGGGTTGTACGCTCAAACGTTTGACCTCTTTCCTTTGTAAAATACTTGTTACCACCCTGGAGTCTGGACCAACTTGGGAAGATCCTGGCTAACCCTGGCCAAATTAGATTCCTTCCTCTGAGCAGCCTGGAACCACTGCTTGAAGCTGGGCCATCCCATTCTCAGTCATGCAGGTGGTTTTCTTTTTGTAAAAAGTTCCTCTTACTTCAGTTTTTGGAAAAAATAAAGACTATGCATTCATCTTGCTGCCTTATTTATTTTCTCAGGGAAGCAAGGGAGAAATGGAGTCAGGAAGGGAAGTCAGCCTTCTAGCTTTGGGAGTCGTGTCTCACCCCACCTGCCACCTACCTATAACCTACTTAGAATATTGCATCTGGCTGCAAAATAAGATGATCCACTTGGGCATTTTCTCACATTTCTTCCAGTGCTAGCATTTTGTTATCTAAGAAGTGATAAGAGTAGCTTAAATGACAGAGATGCTGAGTTCCACCACGGATTAAGACCGGAGGCAGGACTTCATTTAATTTGAGACCTAGATGCAGAAAAACCAAGCCCTGATAACCCCTCTCTCTAAATGCATAGATCTTTTCCCTTCTGGCCTCCCTGCTCCCCTATGCTGTGGCCCAGCTGACCAGCTTCTTGCCTTAAATGCTGAAGGTCACTAAGAAGAGGCAGGGAGATACGCCTAAACATTTTCAGTCAATTAACCCAAGAAGCCATACTTACTGACTCCAGTTCTAAGGCTTCCAAAGGGCATCTTGACAAAAATGTTCTTTTCTTATAGCAACTAGACTTCAAGAAAACTTTATATTTTCAAATAGACAAAAAGTGGTACCATGCATTTCCATGTACTCAGCGTGAACATTATTAGCAGTCTGTCAATCTTGTTTCCCCGATGACATTTTTTGAGGTGTGGGAGTAGGACATTTTAAAGATGTCATACCCTCTTCCCACAAATACTTTAGTGTATGTTTCCAATAAGAACCTTTGTTTTCTATAAAACCACAACACTGTTAACACTCCTAACAACACTAATCATTCCTGAATATCATTTAATATTTGGAGTTTGAGTTTTCCCATTAGTTTCACAATGTCTTTACTGTTGGCTTGTTCAAATCAGGGAAAGAGAAATAGTCCTTCTCAAAAGAGAGGGGCATTTCTTTCCAGAAGCCCCAGCAAATCTCTTTGTGGCCCATTCCCTGAACTGAATCCTGGGCTCTTTCCTGAACCAATCAGCGTGGCTGGTAGTGGGCTGTGTTCATTGGCTTAAGTCAATCACTACCCACACCTAGAACTGTGGTCCCTCCCGCCCACCTCACCCAGTGGGGAAGAATGGTAGCTAGTGTGAAGCACTTACATTGATCAGGATTAGATTTCCTCACAAGAACCCTTTGGGATAGGTGCTATTGTTGTCTCCATTTCACAGATGGGGACAATGAGGCTCAGATAAATTAAGTAGTGTCTCGAAGTTCATGCATCTGGAGTCAAGTAGTCTGATTCCAGAACCTACACTCTTTTTTTTTTTTCCAAGCCAAACCGTATCCAGCTTTATTAAAGATACTTTTCATAAACAATCATGGTATTTCAGGCAGGACATGGGCAGACAATCTTTAACAGTATACAACAACTTTCAAACTCCCTTCTTTAATGGACTACCAAAATCAGAAAGCCACTATAAAAACCCAATGAAGTCTTCATTTGATGCTCTGAACAGGGAAGAAGTTTAGAGTGAGGGTTGACATTTGACATTTAGCATGTTGTTTGACAACTTTTCATAAGCCGACCCTGACTTTCAGGAAATGAAATGAAAATGGCAGAATTTTTCTGAAGATCCACAATCTATAAAAGAAAACTGCTACTTTTATGAGGGGTGCCATCTCAGTGGCATCACTGACATACTGGTAACCAGTTATTGGGGGTCAGGTCCCAACTGATGTCTGGGTTTAAGGGAGTTAAGACTATGCTGAAGGCAGAAAGGGAGAAGAGGGCATAAAAAAATGAATGTTTTTTCCACACCACAAGGTGTTTGTACCAAGGTGGCTATGTGTGTCAACGTCGGGAATCCCTCCTCCTGGAAGCCAAGAGGAAGTCTCTTAAAACTAGCAGGGAAAGGTGTTTTCCCCACATCAATTCAGCTTTGGAGACATTCTATTAGTGACATATGCCCCTTTCCCAAAAAACAACAATGGAGTGTTCTGTGTGCTAACAACATAGCTTAACAAAAAAAAAAAATGCTGCATTTTTATAAAACTTGATAAAAAAATAGTATTTCAAACTGTACAGTCACCAGAAGTACACAGTTATCAAAAATGCACACACTTCACTTGGCATCTCCAGCACCTTCAGCTTTCTGTGCCTGGTCTGTTTTGGCATCTCCATTTTCTGCAGGGTTATTCCCCTCCTTGCCAGCATCGGCTTTTCCCTTTTTCCCTTTGGGTACCTTCTCTTCCTTCTTAGCTGGGGCCTTCTTAGGCTTGGGCTCTGGCTTTGGAGGAGCAGGTTTAGCAGACAACTTTGCAGATCTTCTCTGGGGTTCGTCCTTCACCTTGGCTTTATCTCCTTTAGCATCCCCTTCAGCCTTTCTCTTGGGCATGGTGGTGATGGCAGCGGAACTAAGGCGTTGGACGCGGGGATGGAGCGGCGCGTGGGTTTTGGTCGGTCCGGGGGTTGTTTTTGCCTCTTCTTCTTCACACTGCTCCCCTACACTCTTTTTTAAAAAAAAATTGTGTATACACTTTTATTTTTTTAGACTTTTTTTTCTTGATTTCAAACAGTTTTTGGTTACATGGTTGCACTGTATAGTGCACTGTATAGTGGCTTTAAGTGTACCCACCATTCCCAGCTGTGCATGTTGGACCTGATAGGTAATTTTTCATGCCTCCATGCCTTCCCTCCTTCTGAGTCTCCAGTGTCCATGATACCATTTTCTGTGTCTTTGCAGATCCTTGGTTTAGCTCCCACTTAGAAATGAGAACATACAGTGTTTAGTTTTCTGTTCCTGTGTTGGTTTGCTTAGGATGATGCTCTCCAACTCTGTCCAAGTTGCTGCAAAGACATTGTTTCATTCTTTTTGATAGCTGAGTAGTATTCCATAGTGTATATATATCACATTCTCATTATTCACTGATTGGTTGGTGGGCATTTAAGTTAATTACACATCTTTTTTTTTTTTTTTTTTGAGTTGGAGTCTCACTCAGTCGCCCAGACTGGAGTGCAGTGGCCGCTCCCGGCCACCACAGCCTCCACCTGCTGGGCTCCGGTGATCCTTCCACCTCAGCCTTCCAAGTAGCTGGAACTACAGGCGTGCGCTACCACATCGGCTAATTTTTTATTTATTATAGAGATGAGGTCTCGCCAAGTTGCCCAGGCAGGTCTCGAACCCGTGGGCTCAGGCAATCCACTCACCTCAGCCTCCCAAAGCGCTGGGATTACAGGCTGAGCCACCAAGCCCGGCTGTTCTGTGTACTTTTAAGAGCATTCTCTCCACAGCCATTTGCTATTGCTTCCCATAGTCGGGGAAGTGGCAAATACTCCCAAAGAAAAATCCAGTAACATGAATAGGCTCACAGAGGGAATAACACTGGGGAAGTACCATATATGTTCTCTGCTGGACCCTATAGTCTGTGCCAGTGGAAAGCCTGGTAAAAAATGAAGGGAAGATAGCTGAGGGGAAGAACCAGGAAAAGGCAGTGCAAGGATGGGAGACAGAACATGCAGGGCATTGATGAGGATCCTGGATATCTCCTCGGGCCGGAGGAGGAAAACCAGGGGCGTGAAACATGGACGGCAGGTGTTCTAGGCTGCTCGTGGTGTGAGAGTGAGGATTCACACATGTGCCAGGCACTCGTGTTAGGCCTCAGTACAAACAGTGATACAAGGCACCAGGTTTGGGTGGGGAGGCTTTGTGCTTGTCAGAGGGAGCTGGTTGTAGGGGAGGAAGAAAAGCCACACGGAGGCTGCAAGGAGCTGGCTCCAGCTGCCACATCTGGGCTGCCATAATGGTATAGTTATGGGTGGCACAGCGTTCTTTCTTTTTTTAATTTATTTAAGCAGTTCTAGTGTTTGGCACTTGGGCTATTTTTATTATTCTTATTTATTGTTTTATTTATTTTATCTTTTTTTTTTTGAGACAGTCTCACTGTCACCCTGGCTGGAGTGCAATGGCACAATCCCAGCTCACTGCAAACTCAACTTCCTGGGTTCAGGCGATCCTTCTGCCTCAGTCCTCTGAGTAGCTGGGACTACAGGCACATGCTACCACGCTTGGCTAATTTTTTCTAATTTTGTAGAGATGAGGTCTCACTATGTTGCACATGCTGGTCTCCAACTCCTGGGCTAAAGCAATCCTCCCACCTCAGCCTCCCAAAGTGCTAGGATTAGAGGCATGAGCCACCGTGCCAGACTGACATAGGGTTCGTGAATGAACCTGCTCTCAAGGCTGGGTTCCTCCACTTCTACAGATTTAAATATAGCCCTTTGTATTTTTTTTTTTTTTTTTGAGTTGGAGTCTCACTCTGTCGCCCAGACTGGAGTGCAGTGGCTGGTCCCAGCCACCGCAGCCTCCATCTGCTGGCCTCCAGCGATCCTTCTGTCTCAGCCTTCCAAGTAGCTGGAATTACAGGCGTGCACTACTACACCCGGCTGATTTTTTGATTTATTGTAGAGATGAGGTCTCGCCAAGTTGCCCAGGCGGGTCTCGAACCCGCGGGCTCAGGCAATCCACTCACCTCAGCCTCCCAAAGGTGCGGGATTACAGGCTGAGTCACAGAGCCTGGCTAGCCCTTTGTATTAATCGAAAGTTTTCTATAGAACATCTTATTCAGAGACAACAGAATTCGAACACATTCAAAATAGCGTTCCTTATGTAGATGGAATCCTTATATTATGTGTATTTAGAGTCCTTTGGGCTTTTACACTTTATATACCATACTTCAAGTTTGCCAGACTACTTGCTAGTATAATTGGCTTAAGGAAGGTCATCCTATTCTTGATTTGTGTCAGATATCTGAAATCTGAACATTTGAAAAACTTCTTTGTGTAGTCTCTAAGATCCTCGGAGACCTTGGGACCAATTACTAGGGATAGGGGACTAGTAACCAATGCCAAATGTTTCCTCTAGTCTGCTCAGCCTGGAGCAGGAACATGTGCCAGCCTTGACCTCTCGTCATGTTTCTGGAAGAGTCTTGCCCCAGTATAACAACTAAGCAAGCGACAGACCTTGGCCCTGCACAAACAGCGCTGGTAATTTGTGACTGAGACACTGTTCAACCTTCCTGGCTTGGTTCCCTGAGTTCTCCTGAAACCACAGAGGTTGTTTTTCTTCCATTTACTAGTGCTTAGATATGGATGTGCTTCTTGCCTTGGCATCTCTGGCTGTCCCAATTCCACTGCCCTCACTTGTCCTGACTTCTCTCAGGCTCTGAGACCCTCAGCTAGCCTAGCCTACGGGTGGAACATCTTTTCCCTTTAGCTCAGCTGAGACGGTCTTAAATTTGCTAAAAAAAAAACAAAACAAAATCACACTTGACTGAGAAACCAAAGGAAAAGGAAGTCAAAGAGACACATGAAAGTCAAGAAGCAAATAGTGCCAGAGTACAGATTACCCAAGCAATGGCTAGCTGCTGCAGATTACCCTGGTTGGCACCTGGCTCCTGTCCAGTTCAATTCCGTGCATTCCTAGCCCTGAGGAATACACCTTGAGCACTTGGCCTCTTTTAGTTTCAAGACAGAGACATCCACTTTGAGCGAGGTCAGGTCAAAAAAACATGGACTGTTTTGTTCATAAGCTGAAGGAAGGCTTGAAACTGGAAAGGGGGAAGGGTTGGGAATGTAAGTCAGGAACAAGTAGGACTCAAGCATCCAGCACTGCCAGACTCCTCCCTTCTCATGTGTGCCTTTCTCTGAATGTGGATTTTCTTTCAGAATAAGTAGCAAGAAACTTGGCTGTTGAAAATCCCCAAGCTTTATACCCATGATTTCTACCATTGAAGAATGACTGCTGCTATTTTCCATTTTTAGAATTTAAGAAACCTCAGGGGCCGAGCGCCATGGCTCACACCTGTAATCACAGCACTTTGAGAGGCTGAGGGGAGAGGGTTGTCTGAGCCCAGGGGTTTGAGAGCAACCTGGGCAACTTGACCACCTCTCTACAATAAATTAAAAAATTAGCCAGGTGTGATGGTGCATGCCTGTGATTCAAGCCACTTGGAAGGCTGAGGTGGAAGGATCACCTGAGCCCAGCAGGTCGAGGCTGTGGTGGCCATGAGTGTGCCACTACACTCCAGCCTTGGTGACAGAGTGAAACCCTGACTCAAAAAAAAAAAAGAAAAGAGAAAAAAAAAGGAAACCTCAGGTTTGGGTTTTTTTTTGCTCATTATGAAGCATTCAGCTGTGGTAAGGGGGGGAAGTGTCATATAAGAATGATAGCTGTAGAAGAGGTATTTCAAATCAGTGAGAAAAGCTTGGACAATGTAATAAATGGTATTGGATAACTAGATATCCCAGTGAAAACATAAAGTTAGCTACTGGCTTATGCCTGTAATCCTAGCACTTTGGGAGGGTGAGGCAGGAGGAGTGCTTGAGTCCAAGAGTTTGAGACCAACCGGGGCAACATAGTGAGGCCCATCTCTACAAGACACAAACAAAAATAACCTGGGCATGGTGGCGCATGCCTATAGTCACAGCTACTAGGGAAACTGAGGCTCACTTGAACCCAGGTTCAATTTGCAATGAGCTATGATCCCACCACTGCACTCCAGCCTGGGCTAGAGAGTGAGACTCTGTCTCAAAAAACAAACAAACAAACAAAAACAGTGGCATAAACAAAACAAACAAAAAAAGAAAACAAAGTTAGATTCCCTATATTATACCATTCATAAAAACAAGTACTGGATGGACTAAAAAGTGAAAAAAAAAGTTGTAAAAGTGTTAGAAAAAAATATGAGAATATCTGTAAGCCCTTGGAAGAGGGAGGGCCTTCTTAAGATATGAAAAGCAAAAAGCATATGGGAAAAGAGGGATATATCTTTTAAAAATGCCATAAATAAAGTTAAAAGTCAAGTGACATTGGTGAACATATTTGAAATGGTGTTAGGTCAGGTGTTCCGGGAATCAGACTTTGAGACAGACATTTGCAAACAGAAAGTTTATTGGGAGCACTCTTCGGACCAAGATGTATGAGGGAGTGAAGGAAGCAGGATTGGGCAAAGGGTGAAGTTGAACTGCAATGCAGTCGCAACAAAGGTTTATACAATCCCATCCCCCAGGGAACTCTGGAGCTAAGCTATTCTGAATTGAGGGAAGGAGGTTGACCACCTTTATGCATCCACAATGACCAGTCTCTGGAAGTGTGCAACTTCCAGGGAAAGGACATGACCTGGCAGCTGCAGACATATATACATATAATATACGAGTATTTATATAGATAATAGACATCAGACAAAGGAGTAGTAGCCATATTACAGAAAGAACATCTTTTCAATAAGAACAAAATAAAGAACCCAACAGAGAACTTTGCAAAAGTGTTTTGTTTTGCTTTGTTTGAATTGGAGTCTCACACTGTTACCTAGGCTGGAGAGCAATGGCATGATCATGGATCACCACAGCCTCGACCACCTGGGCTCAGGCAATCCTTCTGCTTCAAATTCTTGAGTAGCTGGGACTACAGGCACGCACCACCACACCTGGCTAATTTTTTGTAGAGACAAGTTCTTGCTGTGTAGCCCAGGTTGGTCTCAAACTCCTGGGTTCAAACAATCCTCCAGGCCACTATGTCTGGTCTGTAAAAGTTATAAACAGAAGATTTTTAGAAGAAGTGCAAGTTAAAACAAGACATCATTTTAAGCCACCATACTGTCAAGAATTAGAAAGCTAAGCAAATGTTGGAAAAATTGTAAGAAAGTAGATTTTTTTTACATTGACTGGTAAGAGTGGAAGATATTGTGAGGTCAGTTCTATCCAGGGATTCAGCTGTAATATTAGCATATGTATGTAAGGAGGAGGCACTGTTAGTACTAGTAAAAAATTGGAAACAACCTATAAGTCCTTCCATTGGGGAAAAAATGAAATAATCTCTGGCATGATTATACAATGGAGTAGTATATTTACTTTTGAAGTAATTATTTTAAAAATAATTAAACATATGTACATGTAGTTTGATAAGTTGATGAATTGTAGAATGACAAATGTGTGCTGTGTGATAAGATTTATATTTGAAAATTACACACACATAAAATGATATTATATATTTCTTATGAGTATATATAGAGGTATGTAAAAGCACAAAAAAGTCTAAAACAATACATAAGTAACTCATAAGAGAGGTCATCCCTGGGAGGGATTGATGGGAAATAAGTTTTCAATTTTTTAGAAGCAGAATCTTTTCACATCTTGGAAATTAAAAAATTATTAATTTCAGCAGACACCGTTAGCTACCATCTAATAGCCATTCCCCACTCTGACCATCCCAGGGTTTGCCTCTCCCTTCTATGACTCTGATTAACCTACTGCAGTTGTTCTCAACTCTGACCATATTTTAAAACATTTGAGATGTCAGTGTACACTGAAATTCACATTGAATTGTTCTCGCCTTGGAAAAATGTCTTTGAAAGCCATCCATGTGGTTCTGATGTGCTGTCAGGCCTAGAAAACACTGGTCCAATGCAGTCCTGGTGCTCACAATTCCCTTGGAAGTGATTGTTATGTAAAAGGATGTGACTCAGTCACGTCCTATAAAGTTGTTTATATTCATCTATTGTTGTCCCACTTTGTTTCCGTCATCACTGCTGGCCTAAGGCAGATGGCTTCCTGGCCTACTTTTATCATTCTCCATTTCCTTATCTGCCACGAGAAAATTTGACACCTGTTTCATTATGTTTTTCTTCCACCCATAAGATCTGTCATATTCAGTTGCTTTCAGGATCCGCGGGGATAACTGACATAATGTACGGGTACAGACAAGCTGAATAGTCCCGGTACACCTTCACAGATGTTCATCCATGGTTGGATCAATGTGTACAATTGGTTTTTTTCTATATAGGGACACATGATATGTATGAGCCAAAAAAAAAAAAAAACCAGCTGAAAAAATAATGGAAAATGAGGTACAACCTGTTCTGATAGGAGATTAACTTCTGTAACAAGCAATGCTACATTTTAGTGGTGTGAAAAGTGTCCTTCTCACTCCTACTACTCTCCAATGCGGGGGGCGGGGGGGTGGTTCTGCTCCACATGGCCATGAAAAATATCAGTGGTCTCCCCCATTCCCCAGGTCCCCGGAGTCCTCCACTGGACTCCCCGTATCCAGCTGGTGGATGATGAAAGAGACCATCTGGCGGTTCTGTTTCTGGGCCAGTGATGTTCAGATGAGGAATAAAAGCTTATAACATGGATTTTTCCTGCTTTCACCTCAATAAGATCACTATGTTGTCATAATCATCTAATGTTTTGTGCTCTAATGGCAGTAGTTACTTAAAGAACTAAACAAATGTAATTTTATTCAAAGTGTGCACACCTTAAAAAATTTTCATAACAATGGCAAAGATGCAAAAGTAAAAATTATTTCTTCTGAAATATTTTAAGGTTATTTTTCTTCTAAAGTATTTAAATTATATATTAAAATTAAAAGGCAAAATACATTATAGTTGTTAGTACCAACTCTTTTGCTTTTGGCTGGAGTAGTTTTAAAAAATTTTATTTTATTTAAAAACTGACACATAATAATTGTACATATTTATGGGGTACATAATGATGTTTCAATACACAATGATCAGATCAGGACAATCAACATAGCCATCATCACAAACATTTATCATTTCTTTTTGTTGGGAATATTCAATATCCTCCTTCTATTTGACCATATAAATTATTGGTTTTTTTAACTTTTAATTTTTTTATTTTAAAGATGTGGGGTACAGTTCAGGGTTAGGTATACAAATATTCATTATGCAGGTACCCTTGTTAATGATGTGTGCTCCCTCCCTTCCCCAGGCAGATTCCCACTACTACCAATCCCACATCCCTGCCCCTCCCCTCACAGTTTCCCACTACTGTCAATCCTTTTTTTGTAGTATTACGATAGTTGTTCAAGGTCCACTTATGAGCGAGATCATGTGATATTCAGTTCTTTGTTTCTGTGAAAGATCACTCAGTATTATAGACTCTAAGTCCTTCCAGGTTGCTGCGAATTTCATGATTTTGTTCTTCTTTATGACTGTAGTATTCCATTGTGCATATGTATTTTCTAAGTTGAGAACAATTTTCAAATTATTCCTTTTTAAATTAATAAACTTTTTAAACAGAAGTTTTAGATTTGCAGTAAAATTAAAAAGAAAATACAGAGTTATACACTCTGTTCCCAACAAGTACCACCTCCTCCACATCAGAATCCCACCAGTTTCATCCCACATTTGTTATAACCCATGAGCCTGTGAAAAGATATATCATTATCATCCAAAGTCCACAGTTTACATTAGGGTTTGTGAGTACCAACATTTTAAATCAAAATTATTTAAATAAAGCTGAATATATTTACTTTTGAAAATTTAATTCTACCATTTTTATAAAAATAAAAGTATTCACAATTTCAAAGTCCATCTAGTTGCTAATGTAAACAATGGATATCATACCCCACACATGTTTCCTCTATACCTACATGCCTACTAATTTAGAAGTAATATGGACTGGGAGCGGTGGCTCACACCTGTAATCCCAGCACTTTGGGAGGCTGAGGCAGTAGGATCGCTTGGGGCTAGGAGTTTGAGACCAGTCTGGACAACATAGTGAGACCCTGTCTCTACCAAAAATTAGATGGACATGGTGGCATGTGCCTGCAGTCCTAGGTACTAGGGAGGCTCACATATGAGGATCACTTGAGACCAGGAGTTTGAGGCTGTGGTGAGCTATGATTGCACCACTGCACTCCAGCCTGAATGAGAGAGCGAGACCCTGCTTTTTTTTTTTTAAGTAATAAAAGAAATTAGCCAGGTGTGGTGGTATGTACCTGTAGTCCAGCTACTTAGGAGGCTGAGGCAGCAGGATCACCTGAGCCAAGGAGGTCAAGGCTGCAGTAAGCCATGATCGTGCCACTACATTCCAGTTTGGGTGACAGTGAGACTCTGACTCAACAACAACAACAACAAGAAAAAGTAATATGAATTGTTTAATACTGCAAAAAACTTTTAGCCTCCACATACAAATGCTGCAAATGCACACACATTGGAATATGAAGAGAGTCAGGAGCATAGGCCCTCATACTACTGAAAATAATACCTGTTTTAATGCAAGTATCTATTACACCCATGCTGAGGAAGAATTTGACAAGCTAATGAATCTTTTCTCTTCTCCAACTGCTTCCTTTATTTAAATCCTCCCTGTGTCCAGAGGCAGAAGCACAATCTACACATCTTCAAAGTATTTGGATACAATCAAGAAGTGTTTCCCTGGGGCCTAAACAGTGTCAGTCATGAGAGCAGATGTTTAGAGTATCAGGGTGTATTATGTCAGCACTGAGCGCCAGAGCTTACAAAGGTGCTCGTGTATTCTTAAATGCATTTAGTGTTTTCTGGTGCATGTTTGTGAAATATAGGGCATTTAAAGTGGGTAGCTGAGGGAAGGAGCCCTTCTTGTCTGCGTCTAAGGGCAGTACTATTCCCATAGTCCTGACTTGTCCACTGGGGGCCCAGTCTCTTCCCAGAGAAGAGGGCTCTTTCATGTGCCATACAGCTACCCTAACTGGTGTCTGCCACAGAGGTTTAATGTCAATCTGGCATGGAAGAAAGGGCTAGTGCTTACTGAGGATAAGTCTTATGTAGTATCTGAGAAAGTATGATTAGACAGTGACTGTCTCAACTCCAATCACCACATGGTGCCAAAGAGAGAGAGAGTGAATGGTGTGAAAAATGTGGCTGTTCATGACTGTCCGAGCACTAATATTTAAAAGTGTGATGCATATTCACTCAGACTTGGTTCCCTGACCTTCTCCTCTGCTCTTTTTCAGTCTCCCATTCTATGGCAAGGACTGCACCTGGACATCTTCCTACTCCACCAACTCTCTTCCTTGCCAGTTCACTTGCTCAGTTATCACCGTTATCTAGCAAAGGCTAGATGGGGCAATCTGTTTCTCTGATTTCCATATACTAAGAGTGTGACTGGAGAAATTCCCTCACCCTGGTAGATCAGAGCAAACATGAGTCACCGGCCACCAACATCAACTGGGCTTTCGGTACCCAGTTCTCCCACAGTAAGGATAGGTCCAGAGAAGCTTACATGATTTGGGGCCATATTTAAGAAGAAGAATATAAAATTACAGATACAGGCCAGATGCAGTGGCTTACATCTGTTGTCCTAGAATTGCTTGAGCATAGGAGTTTGAGACCAGCCTAGACAACATAGTGAGATCCTGTCTCTACCAAAAAAAAAAAAAAAAAATTTAGCCAGGTGTGGTGGTGCACACTATTCAGGAGACTGAGGCTGAAGTGTTGTCTGAGCCCAGAGGTTTGAGGCTGTGGTGGCCATGAGTGTGCCATTGCCCACCAACCTGGGTGACAGAGTGAGATCCCAACTAAAAAACAAAAATTACAGATACAAAATTAGGTATAAAAGTGGATGTTGATTTAGCATAAGAAGAAAAATCATGACTAATTGGAGCCTTGGGAATTAAGGTTTTCTGAAATCTCTTGAGGCAATTAACCAGTGATGCTTGCATAGAAACCTGACTTCCTTTCCTCACCTAGAATACTGCAACTCCCTCCTCTCTTGGGGGGCCATGGAAGCTTCAATAGCTTCACAGTGAAACTGCCTCTGAAGTCACCTCACGGGTTCACATGTACCCCATGTTATCAAACCACTAAACCCACCAGCCAGCTCCTCTTGAACTTTTAACAGGCAATTTTTCCTCTGACTTCAGAGAGAACATAAAAACCATCAGACATAAACTCTTTCAACTTTCTGCCACCAAACTAGCAGAGTTACCTGTATCCACTCCTATTTTTTTCCTTTACATATTTTACAGCAGAAGAGGTTTCACTTCATCCATTTTTAATCTTCACATTTTGAATCTCTCTTACCAATTGTCTCCTAGTTTCATCAAAGAAAGATGTTCTATTTCTGTTTGTTGCCCTTGGTTATTTGGGTGGTTTTCTTTTCTTTCCTTCTTTTTTTTTTACAAAACCCCTTATTTTTTATTTTTTATTTATTTATCGTAGAGACGAGGTCTCGCCAAGTTGCCTGGGCTAGTCTTGAACCCGTGGGCTCAGGCAATCCACTCGCCTCAGCCTCCCAGAGTGCTGGGATTACAGGCTGAGCCACCAAGCTCGGCCAAATAAATTCTACTGGGTTTTTTCTTTTTTCTTTTTCTTTTTTTTGAATTGGAGTCTCACTCTGTCACCCAGGCTGGAGTGCAGTGGCATGTTCACTGCCACCCCAGCGTCGACCTGCTCTGGAGGTCCTTCTGCCTCAGCCTTCCAAGTAGCTGGAACTATAGGCGAGTGCTACCACGCCCGACTGACTTTTTATTTATTGTAGAGATGATGGCTCGCCAAGTTGCCTGGGCTGGTCTCGAACCTGCAGGCTTGGGCAATCCACTCACTTCAGCCTCCCAAAGTGCTGGGATTACAGGCTGAGCCACTGAGCCCAGCCTAGGTGGTTTTCAAGAGCAAAAAGAGTCACATGGAAACCAGAAGTCCCTTGGCTTCTGTGACCGCCATTCTCCTGGTTCTCCTCTTGCCTCTGAGACTTCTTTTCAGATTTTTCTTCCTCTGCCTGTTGTAGATTTTCTCAGGCCTCCATCAGATCATTCATAAATTTAAAAAGTTAATAAACACTATGTTCCAGGATTGTTGTAGGCACAGAGGATATTAGGTGAGCAAGACAGGTGCCCTGTGCCTGTCCTCACCACAAGGGCACATGGCAGAAGTACCTGTCCAAGTATAGGGTAGGAATAAGAGAAGACTGCTGAACTAGGTGCCATTTAAGTAAGACCCTGGTCCTGGCAGCAGGCAAAGAATATTCTGCACCTGGGAAACTGAAAGAGGAGGAGTTGGGTGGAGAAATGAGAGGAAGGCAGGAAACTGAGTAGGGAAGGACTTGTCATCCCTTCTGTATTTCCATGCCACATTCAGCACAATTTAATTCAACAAATCTTTCTTTACTGCTAATTAATGCACAATTTGTAAATGATTCAAAGGTGAGTAGGAGATGGTTCTTGACTTCATGGAATTTATGGTTCATGAAGTTACCAAATGACAAGTACAAATGAACATAATGAGGTCAGAATGAGAGCACTTTAAAGGACCCAGAAGAGTTAAAAGAGTAAGAATCCCACAGCCAGAGGGGAAAGAAGGAGGAGGAAAAGAAGTATGAAAAGGAAAAGGAGGAGGAGGACGAGAGGAAGGAGGAGGAGGAGAAGCAGCCAGAAAAAACAAAAGCTTTCTAAAGAAATGGGCCTCATGGTACTGTTAGAATTGATGTGTACACACACACACACACACACACACACACACACACACACACACATTATTGATGTTGTGCCCCCTCCCCCACCCAGGCAATATCCCACTACTGCCAATCCCTTTCTTATAGCATTGTGGTAAATGTTTGGGGTTCATTTATGAGTGAGAACATGTAGTACTCAGTTCTTTGTTTCTGTGATAGATCACTGAGTATGATCAACTCTAAATCTATCCAAGTTGCTGGAGGTTCATATGTTTTTCTTCCTTTTTGGTTGCACAGTATTCCGTTGTGCATATGTACCACATTTAAAAAAAATCGAATCCAGTTTTGATGGGCAGCATGGTTGGTTCTATGTTTTTACTATTGTGAATAGTGCTGCAATAAACATGTGTGTGCAGGTATCTTTTTTGTAGAATGATTTGAGTTCCTCTGGGTATATTCCCAGTAGGGGGATTGCTGGGTCATATGGAAAGTCAATGTCTAGTTCTTTTAGAAATCGCCACACTGTTTTCCAAAGAGGTTGCACTAGTTTGCATTCCCACCAACATTGTAGAAGCATTCCTTTTTCTCTGCATCCTCGCCAGCATCTGTTGTTTGTTTTATTAATGAAGGCCATTCTTAGTGGGGTTAGGTAGTATCTCAATGTGGTTTTGATTTGCATTTCTCTGATGATGAGTGAGGCTGAACACTTTTTCATGTGTCTGTTGCCTGTCTGTATATCTTCTTTTGAGAAGTGTCTATTTGTGTCTTTTTCCTTTCAGCACTTTTGAGTTCCTTATAGATTCTGGATGTTAGGCCTTTGTCAGATATACAGTTGGCAAATATTTTTTCTCATTCTGTGGGCTGTCTCATCACTATCTTGGTGGTTTCTTTTGCTTTGCAGAAGCCTTTCAGTTTGATGAGGTCTCACTTGTCTATCTTATCTCTTATGGCATGGGCATTTGGGGTTTTGATCAGGAATTGGTTGCCAGTTTCAAATTCCATAAGGGCATCCCCTTCATTTTCTTTTCTTTTTTTTTGAGTTGGAATCTCACTCTGTCACCCAGACTGGAGTGCAGTGGTCGCTCCCGGCCACCGCAGCCTCGAGCTGCTGGGCTCTGGTGATCCTTCTGCCTCAACCTTCCAAGTAGCTGGAATTACAGGTGCACACTACCACGCCCGGCTAATTTTTTGATTTATTGTAGAAATGAGGTCTCGCCAAGTTGCCCAGGCGGGTCTCGAACCCGCGGCCTCAGGCAAATCCACTCACCTCAGCCTCCCAAAGTGCGGGATTACAGGCTGAGCCACCAAGTCCAGCTCCCTTCATTTTCTAAGGTTCGTATAGTTTGAGTTTTTACATTTAGGTCTTTAGTCCATTTAGAGTTGATTTTTGTGTATACAAAAATGTTTTGATTATTGTAGCCTTATAGTTAAGTTTAAAGTCTGGAAGTGTGATGCCTCTCACTTTGTTTCTTTAGCTGAGGATTGTTTTGGTGATTCGTGGTCATTTATGTTTCCATATGAATTTCTGTATTGTCATCTCCAGGTCTGAGAAGAATGATGTTGGTAATTTAATGGGTATGACATTGAATCTGTAGATTGCCTTTGGTAGGATGGACATCTTAACAATGTTGATTCTTTCTATTCATTAATATGAAATATTTTTCCATTTGTTTGTGTCTTCTTGGATTTCTTTGAGCACCATTTTGTAGTTTTTGTTGTAAAGATCTTTCACTTCTCTGGTTAGGAAGATGCCATGGTATTTCAATTTTTTAATGGCTGTTGTGAATGCGATTGTGCATTTTATTTGGTTCTCTGCCTGCTTGTTGTGGGTGTATAAGAATGTGACTATCTTTTGCACATTTATTTTGTACCCTGGGACTTTGCCAAAGTCCTTTATTGGTGAAAGCTGGTTTTTTACAGATTCTCTTAGGTTTTCGAGTTATAGGATCATATCGTCTGCAAAGAGGGAAAAATTAACTTCCTCTTTTCCTATTTGGATACCCCTGATTTCCTTCTCTTGTCTAATTGCTCTAGTTAGGACTTCCAACACAATATTGAATAAGAGGGGTGAGAGTGGGCAACCTTGTCTTGCTCCAGTTTTCAAGGGAAATGTTTCCAGTTTCTGTCCATTTAGCAATATGCTGGCTGTGGGTTTATCCTAGAAACTGACCTTTCTTTGGGACTAACCAAGTACCAAGCACTTTACATGTATTAACTCACTTAGCCCTAAGAGATATGTATTAATAGCCTCACTTTTCAGATGAGAAAACTGAGAGCACAGAGCTGTAAAATGACTCAACCAAGACCACATAGCCAGAATTGCCAGGACAGTGATTCGAATGCTTGCTGTTTGGCCCTCTGGCTTCTACTCTCAATACTTGGTCTGCAATTCCAACCCCACATTTCTTTTTTCAGAACATTAAAGAAGAGGGAAACAAAAAAAAATCATATAACTGTACAGTCTAGATAATCCTTATTGGTATATACATTTTAATACACCAACAATATACCAAGGTGAAAAAATGCTAATGGTACACAAACACAAAGTAAAGTACAAAATGCATGAACGTTTCCCTCATCATCCTCTCCTGATCTCACTCCTGAAAACTCTTGTGAGTTTCTCCAGAAAATTTTCAAATGTATATGCATTTCAATGTACACAAACAGGATAAAAATCATGCAGACTGTTAGGTCTTTGACTTTTTTCTCCTTTTCTAGGTGATCTTTAAATGTTACCACAACAGATACTTCTAATTCTTTTTTTTTTTTGCTTCTAATTCTTTTTAATGGAGGCAGTAGATTCGACTGCACAGTTGTACCATAATCCACACTTCACTAACTTCCTGTTGGTGAATTTGTGGACTTATGAATTGAACTCTTTTCATATTTATTGGCTATGAATTTATTTATTTATTTTGAGTCAGAGTCTCACTCTGTCACCAGGCTGGAGTGCAGTGGCACAGTCATGGCTACTGCAGTTTTGACCTGCTGGAATCAGATGATCCTTCCGCCTCAGCTTCCTGCATAGCTGGGACTATAGGTGTGTGTCTTCCCACCTTAGTCTCCTAAAGTGCTGGGATTACAGGTGTGAGCCACCATGCTTATCCTTATTTTTATATATATATTTTTAAATCAGAGGCAGGGTCTTGCTATGTTGCCAGGCTGGTCTCAAACTCTTGGACTCAAGCAGTTCTCCTGACTCATTCTCCCAAAGTTCTAGGATTATAGGTGTAAGCCACCAGTCTGACTGCATTTCTTTTTCTAGAAACTGCTTATTTACATTCTTTACTTATTTTTCAATTGGGTGATTATTATTACCTTGTTGATTTGTATTAATAGGAATTCTTTGCAAATTAGACTTTATTTTTTTGAGTAGGGGTTTCACTCTGTCACCTAGGCTAGAGTGCAGTGGCATGATCATGACTCACCACAGCCTCAACCTCCTGGACTCAGGTGATTCTTTTTGTCTCAGCCTCTGAGTAACTGGGACTACAGGTGTGTGTCACACCTGGCCAGTTTTTTTTTATTTTTTGTAGGGATGAGGTCTCACTATGTTGCTTAAGCTGGGGAAAATTAGGCTTTTGTTTGTCATATCTGTTGTTAAAAGTGTTCTTCTAAGTTTTGGTGGTCTTTTAATTTCATTAGCATTTAAAAAATTCATAAGCAATATATTTGACTACATAATAATTCTTTCCATTATGTGAAGTGAAATGGAAGCCAGACACAAAAGGATAAATACTGTGTGGGTCCATTTATGTGAAGTGCCTAGAACAGTCAAATTCATAAACAGAAAGTACAGTAGAGGTTACCAGGGGCTGTGGGGAGCGGCAAGCGGGGAGCTATTGTCCAAAAGCTACAGAGTTTCAGTGTGGGAGGATAAGAATGTTCTGGAGCTGGATAGCAGTGATGGTTGCACAGCAGTGTGAATGTACTTATTGCTACCAAACTGTACACTTAAAATGGTTAACATGGTACATTTTATATGTACTTCAGCACAATAAAAAATTGAACCCTTTCAAGGATTCCAGGGTTTGTATCTGCTTAGAAAGACTTTCGCTACCTCCCAAAAGTCCTTTTATTCTTCTAGAATGTTTGTTGGCATGGGGTTGGTGGAAGGTGCAACTCTAGGACAAGAATTTGTGGTGAAGAGGCTTCTGTAGCAGTGAGGGGAGGAGGTGACGAGGACCTAACTTAGGTGATGACGCAGAAGGAACAGGTTCTTCTGACTGGGAAGGAGGGATGATGGGATTTGGCTTTCTATGGGACATATGCTTGATGTGTGGCAGGTGCTTGGATGTTTGTTGAATGAGGAGGAGTGAGGGAAGAGACAGTCCGCACAGAAATTTCTAACCTGGCAGCATGCACAGTAGTAACAATAGCATTAATCAGATTCAGTAAAGAAAGAAGATCAGGTTTGTGGGTAGAATAGGATGCACTCCATTTTGGATGTGCTAATATTTTTAGGTGCTGGCCAGTCATATGGGTGGGTTCCAGGAGGCAGTCAAAAGGCAGATCTGGTGTGGGCAAGAGTTAAAGGGGACACATTTGGTTTAGAACTTAGCCAGTAAAGGTGACTGCAAAAGCCATGGGATTGAAAGGAAGAGTAAAAGAGCATCAAGAGGCAATGGCTAGAACCTTGAATTTCCGACTATTTTTTTTGAGGTGGGTTCTCTCTCTGTTGCCCAGGCTGGTGTGCAGTGGCATGATCACAGTTCACCACAGCTTTGACCTCCTGGGCTCAGGTGATTCTCCCGCCTCAGCCTCCTGTGTAGCTGGGACTACAGGCATGTATCACCACACCAAGCTATTTTAAAAATTTTTTGAATTTTTTGTAGAGATGAAGTCTCGTTATGTTGCCCAGGCTGGTCTCAAACTCCTGGACTTAAGTGATTCTCCCACCTCAGCCTTCCAAAGTGCTGGGATTACAGGTGTGAGCCACTGTGCCTGGCCCAAGAATTTCCGTTTTTAAGTGGGATGAAGAGAAAGCATAGCCAGAGAAGCACATAATGTGTACAGGAGATGGCACTTGGTATATGGGCCTGAAAGAAGAAGTTTGACAATGGTAGGTTGGCGTGTGGGTGAGTGGGGGTAGTGCCAGAAGGGTTCCAAGAAGAGAGTAGGAATGGACTCCACCATCCATCAGCCAAATGTTGAATGAATTTGTTGCAGAAAACTGGAAGTTTCAGGGTTGAGTCAATCAACATTGTCACAGTGGAAGTGGAGATAAAGACCAAGAAAAGGTCATTTCCTCCAGGGTTACTGTGACTATTGATATTTAGCCGCTTGGGTATTAAGAGTCTAATAGCCTTGATCTACTTTGCTTAAGCTCCCAGCCAAAGATATCTGGTCACCTCGGAGTGTGTCAGGTTTCTAAACAAACTCAGTGGTCATCCACCCTGGCTTTAGATGGGATGTGTCAGCCTCTTCTGTTGTGACACACATTTGTGCTATGTCCATACCAAGTGGTTTTCAGGTCTGCTTTCATCATTACTTTCTTTGTTGTGCTTGTTTTTAATGTTCTTTTAAAATGAGAAATTGAATGAGATCATGTTTCTGGGGAAAGGAGATAATGGGCAGTGATGCGATTGTCTATGGTTGGAGTATTATACTGCAAACATAAGCCCTGAGTGGGTGGCAGGAAAACAGTTTAGGCTGTTTGAGCTCTGCTTTGCCCAAAGCCCCTACACTTGGTTTCAAAGATTCACAATTTGGTTGATATTAAAAAGAGTTTAAAAAATGACAGCTTTTTAAAGTTTCAGAGTCTAGGCATGGTGACTCACGCCTGTAATCCCAGCACTTTGAGAGGCCAAGGTGGGAAGATTGCCTGAGCCTTGGGGTTTGAGACCAGCCTGAGCAACATAGTAAGACTTCGTCTACAAAAAATAAAAAAATTACCAGGGCATAGTGGCATGAGTCTGTAGTCCCAGCCACTCTGAAGGCTGGGATGAAAGGATCAGTGGAGCCACAGAGGTCGAGGCTGTGGTGAGCCGTGATCATGCTGCTGCACTCCAGCCTTGGGTGACAGTGAGACTGAAAAAAAAAAAGTCTTAGAGTGCCATTTTTTCACCCTTCAGACTGACAAAGAGTTAGAAACTTTGATAACTGTTGGGACAAGGGTGTAGGAACACAGGCACTCTATACTGCTGGTGGAGAGTTCATCACTACAACCTCTTTGAAAGGTAATTGGTGATATTTACCAACTATACGTATCCTCTGACACAGCAGTTCTGGACAAGATAATTCATGGCAGCATAACCTGTAGTGGCAAAAGATGGCAACAACCTAAAATGTCCATCAATAGAAACTGGTTAAAGAATTATGACATATTGCCACCATGGAATACTTTAGTTATTAATGCTTGTTTATGTACAAAGTAGCCCTGAAACTATTTAGTAGAAACCAGGAACTATGGTGGCTTCTGGGAGCAGACTGGGCTGGGAGGGACTTTTCACTTGCCTTTTAGACCTTATGAATGATCTCTACCCACCTGCCAGCTGAAACCCAAACACACCAAACCAAAAAAAAAACTTTGCTGGCGGTAGAGGATGCACTAATAGGTTTTAACACATGGGAAACTTGAGATCAATCCTAGCCAGAGTGGACTTATAGGAATTATTTAGAGAAAGTTAGAGCCGAAGACCATCTGATCTTTCCTGCCACAAGGAAATGTATGGGAGGGGTGGGAGCAGGAATGCACCAAGAAGTCAGGAAGTCAAGACATTTGTTGGATAGACACTTTATTGAGGCTTACTTGTAGTAAAACATTCAACTCCTCAACACATACATTTGTTCTGGTGTTTTTCTCCCCCCCATGGAGATCACAGCATGATGCTCCAAGGCCTTCAGCCTCATCTATGTCAGTTTAGTCAATAGTTGCCTATTTGCTAGTTCTACTCATTAGAGAGAAGAGTCAAGAAAAATTTGTTCTTCACATCCCAAGTTAAGGGCTGCAGGATTGGTGACCCATTAGTGTAAAGTGCTTATGTTCAGTGCAAAAAGGGCAGATTCAGAAGGACAAGCAGATGCCAGGGAATGACGGTTTCCCGGGATACGGGTGTGTCCTATGACTCAGGAAGGAAAAGCTGAACTTCAGCCTGAAGTGATCTAGTGATGTCCTTACAGTCTTTCTCCTCAAAGGCCTTTGAGGACCTGAACTTTTAATCTGACAGAAGTCCAAGCGTGTTTATTATTTAAAAATGTGTGTCAAGGGGGATCCACAGGGTTTCTAAGCACCAGAGATACTGCCTTCAGTTCTCAGGTTCTGCTTGTCTCAGCAGCAAAGGTGAGATCCACAGGCCAAGCCCTAGCCAGTGAAGGCTCAGAGCCGCAGAGCTGTTCTTTGGCCTCCTCACTTGCAGATCCTGGTCACTGAGCGTGACAGACCCTTTCTCAAACACTGTCACATCTCAGGTGGGAAGCCAAGTCAGTGCACATTAAAGAAGCACCTAGCCTAGTTTCCACCACATGGATATGATCTAGTCACTGTCCCCTCGTTCTGCCTTGTCCACAGGCCCAGTTCTGAAGCCAGCCCTTGACTTCCTTTGTTAAAACAAAGACAAGAAGCACACTGCCCTCTCCAGGATCCTGGTGTCTGCATCTCCATGTGGTGGCCCTGAATGGACATAGGAGAGCAGAGAAAGTGGTTTCCTCACTAGTTCTAGGGGCACACCCAGGACTGTCACCTCAACAGGTAAAGCCTAGCCATTCAGCCTGGAATCCTGGCTGCCATTCCTCTCCCCAGACCCTCAAGAGGGAGTTGTGTTCTCTTGCCCCCCAGTTTTGCAGCAGGGACGTTCCTAAGAGCCAGCTCCGCTTGAGAGCAACCTCTCACATCCCTGTTGGGATGGCGCATCTTTCTCTCCTTCTGGGGGATGTGAAGAGGACCCTCCTGTTCCTGCCCATGTGCCAGCCTCTCAGACCTGTGTCAGCCTCTCAGACCTGATCATATGTGTGTGCACCCACAGCTTTTGGATGCCAGCACCTGAAAGCCCTTCTACACAGTCTACCTTCCAAAGACTCACTGGAAATCCTTGTGCTTGGGAGACAATACACCTGGAAAACAGCTATTCTATGGGTAGCACTTGCCCCAAAGCCATCTCTGAATTTTGGGAAAGGGAAAAAGGGGCAATCCTTTGGGTGTTGTTCTAGAATCCTCGGTAAAACCTCTCCAGTGAGAGGGCGCTACTACAGTCTGTCCACATGGGGGATCATACAAACAGGATGACCCAGGTCAAGAACCAAAACGCAGGGGAGGTTTTCAGAGTGGTGGGTCTAAAGTAAAGTGCCTCTTTTCATTTGTTCAGAAATGCTTGGGCGTAAACATGAGTGCATGGGGATATGGGCACATGTGCACACAAACAAACTCACTCACTCTGAGGTAGAAAGCACCGGCCATCTCCAGACAAACACACATAGATTCCAGAATTTTACAGAAACATGGCACTTGTGTGAGAGGTCCTGTCCTTGCCTGAGAAGGCAAAGAAAGGTCTGATCCAGCTCTTTCCAGCCTTGGGCAGAGCCAGAGAATCCCGCTCTGCGGGAGGAGACAGGTGGAAAGTATCACTGTCACTGCCATTGCCCAGTCCTTGGGCCACTCTTTCCTGGTCCCGCTGTGCAGTCTCACTTCCTGGAGCCTGAACCATGGGCACCCCGAGGGTGGCTTGTCAGAAGCCACTGGGCACAGATGTCTTGGACGACCGCATCTCCGCTGCTCTTGGCAGCCTGCTGCACCTGCTGGACCAGCATTGCGGCCCGAGAGTGCTCTTGCTTCACGGCGATCAGGTAGGCAGAACGCAGCTTGCAACATATCAGGTAGGCCCGGACCTGGCAGTCGGATGTAAGAGACAGTGGGAAGGAAACCGTCACTGGTGGCTCAAGGGCACAGCTGGGTCAGAGAGCTCAGGCAGATGAGCATCACCTCTCATCTATCAACTAGTAACTGGGCCCTTGCTTTTTATAGTATTATCACTACTCTTTAAGTATTCTGGGCAAAAGATATTACATGGTGCTATTTTATTTTATTTTATTTTATTTTTTTTGAGTTGGAGTCTCACTCTGTCGCCCAGACTGGAGTGCAGTGGCCGCTCCCGGCCACCGCAGCCTCGGCCTGCTGGGCTCCGGTGATCCTTCCGCCTCAGCCTTCCAAGTAGCTGGAACTACAGGTGCGCGCTACCACGCCCGGCTGATTTTTTGATTTATTGTAGAGATGAGGTCTCGCTGCCCAGGCGGGTCTCGAACCCGCGGGCTCAGGCAATCCACTCACCTCAGCCTCCCAAAGGCGCAGGATTACAGGCTGAGCCACCGAGCCCGGCTTACATGGTGCTATTTTATAGTGGAAGAAGTTATTACAAATAAGCTAAGAATTTAGAAAAGAAGGCAAGTGGGTAGCGGAGTCTGGCCTTTACCCACTGTCTCCGAGGCCCTCCTTCTAACTCTGTCAGGTGCCCCAGCTTCCTCCTGGCTTCAGAACCCACACTGCCACTGCCCACAGCTGTGATTTTATCATTATTTGGATGATTACCAGATGGATGTCTGTCTCCTTAAGCTTCAGGATGGCAAGAACAGTGACTGCTCTTTCTCCCTTCTGTACTCCTGGTGCCTATCACAGAGCTGGCAGGCAATGGGTGTTCAGAAAATATGCATTACATGAATGCACGAACCATCATGCCTTCCCTGCTAATGGACACAGATCCTCCTTCTCTCCTTTTCTTTTTCTTAAGACAGTTTTAATTCTTTACTCATCACTATACTAGTGAGGATTTATTTTTCTATTTTCAGCTTGCTGAATTTATAGGTTTTTTTGTTTTTGTCTTTTAGTCAGAGTCTCACTCTGTGGCCCAGGCTGGAGTGCAGTGGCATGACCAAAGCCCACTGCAGCCTCTACCTCCTGGGCTCCGGCAATCCTCCCAATTCAGGTTAACTGAGTAGCTGGGACTACTGTGTGCCACTACACCAGGCTAACTTTTGCATTTTTTGCTAAGATGAGTTCTCACTATGTCGCCTAGACTGGTCTCAAACTCCTGGGCTCAAGTGATTCTCCCACTTTGGCTTCTCAAAGTGCTGGGATTACGGGCGTAAGCTACCATGCCCAGCCTGAATTTTCTGTTTTCAACAGGAAACTTGGGGAGGAAAACACATACAATAGGAGAAGGTCTAATTAAGGTATAACCCTGGTTAGATCTGACTTGACTTCTCTTGTTTGGATCAGAGGTGACAGTTTCAGGTGTGTGTGTGTGTGTGTGTGTGTGTGTGTGTATCTCCCAGCTCGCCATCTCATGAAGCCTCAGCTTGGTGGAGGATGAGCACCCCTTCATTCCTCAGCCCCAGTCTCGCCAGCACTGCCCAACTAGCCAGTGCTCTAGGATGCTGGGCAGCGAGGCCCTCAGGAGCCACCCCAGAGCCTCGGTGAACAGCTGCCTTCCTGTAACAAAAGTCCCTGTGGGTGGGTGGCAAGGACTCTGCTTACTTCATGCATCAGTGCTCCATCTGTTTTTTGTTTTGGTCACTGAAATCTTTCTTTCCTGTCTGAGCTCAATTACAGATAATCCCCTCCAGCTAGAAGATGTTCTGAGGTCACTAGGTGACCTGGGTATCTACAAGCTGCCCTCGAAAACTGGCTCTGCCCAGGTCTTCAACTCCACTTAGCACCTGTGTATGCTAAGTACACAGCATAAGTTGTCAGGTCAAATTCCTACCAGAGGCTGGGTGCAGTGGCTCACACCTATAATTCCAGCATTCCAGGAGTCCGAAGCGGGAGGACTGCTTCAGCCCAGGAGTTCAAGACCAGCTTGGGCAACATAGTGAGACCTCATCTTAACAAAAAATACCAAAATTAGCCAGGCATGGTGATGTGCCTGTAGTCCCAGCTACTCTGGAGGATGAGATAGAAGAATTGCCTGAGCCTAGGAGGTTGAGGCCGCAGTGAGCTGTGACTGTGCCATGACTCCCGCCTGGGTGACAGAGTGGGATCCTGCCTCAAAAAAAAAAAAAAAAATTGCCACTAGTAGAACCAGAGCATTTTGCCAGAACATCTGGAATAGGAACTGAATGGAGCTGGGCTTTGGCAAGACCCCATGGTCTGAGACCACTTAAGTGCATCAGGACAGCTGTGGGAGGAAAAAACTCCAAGTACCAAGAACTGTCTAGATGTCAGTGCAAGACTTTCCTAGGAACAGAGCCTCTGTCTGGCTGAGTGGGAGGCTTCATGAAGGTGTGAAAAAGAACTACAGCCTGGGAATCAAGGGACCTGGGTGTCTGACCTGGTTGTTGGGGTCTCATTCTGGTTCTAGAAGACTAGTTCTCCACATTTCAGTGTCAGAATTTCATCCTAAGGATCTTATCAGGATGTCGTGGAAATAAATGAAGAGATGTTTAGAACATGTCTTTCTTGACCCCGTGACTGAAAAATGCCTGGTAAATTCAGGGACCGGCACTCTGCTAGGGAGGTATGTAAGGAAGCTCTTTGCCTGACACTAGTTTTCGTCATGAGGCACTCAGCTGCCAGACCATTTTTCTGCTGATGGCCTGGGTGGCTCAGACTGGCATGGTATGCCTGTGCCTCTCCTGGTCTGGGAGCCTCCTGCAGATGGCAGGAGGACCCATCCAGGGGTTAGTCACAAGTAGGGGCAGCTGGGGATACTTCTATTCTGGCAGCACTCCTCACAAGGGCAACTAAGCTAAGGTTTGCCAATTTCCAAAACGCCCCAGGGCACAGGCCCATTCTGAAGAACGAGACACTAGTGGACACTGTTGGTCAAAGGGCTGAGTGGGGCCCTTTGCCCTGCTGCTTACCTTGGGAAACTCACTCAGCTGGCCCACCTAAAGATGGATGTGAGGGACTTTCCTAGGGCTCTTGGAGGGAAAATAAAATGGAGACTCAAGAGCAGCCTCAGACACATTTGTCCTGGGGATAAAGAATATCTGTTCCCTCCCTTCTCTATCCCATCCCAGACCTGTTCCACCTCAGGATGACAAGGGAGCTAAGCTATGGGGTGTCTTGAGCTTTTGTGCGGAGCCAGGAAGAAAGGTGACAAGGCAAGACCGAGGAGCAGTCCAGGGTCTGGAGACGATTCTGCTCACCTTGTTGTCATCATTGTGAATTGCCTGGATCAGGCTCTCCAGTTCCTGTGCAGAACAGAAATACAACAGTTGTGAGAGAGAGAGAAGAGTCCCGCAGCCTAGGAGCCAAGGCCTAACCCAGGCTCAGCCCAGCCATCCTGGCTCTAGGATGCGAATGTCTGCGACTTTTCCTTTTTTTTCAAGAGATGGGGTCTTGCTATGTTGCCCAGGCTGGAGTGCATTGGCTATTCACAGGTGAGATCCCACTACTGATCAGCATGAGTTTCAACCTACTTTGTTTTTGTCCTGGGTTGATTGACCCTTCTTAGGTAATCTGGTGGTCCCTACTCCCAAGGGTCACTATATTGATGCTGAACTTAGTGCAGACACCCGATTGATACAGCACACTACAGCCCAGAACTCTGAGGCTCAAGCGATCCTCCTGCCTCAGCTTTCCAAGTAGCTGGGTCTACAGGCACCACCACCACGCCTGGCTGACTCTTCTTTTTAAACTCAACTCCTGCTACAAAAGCAGGAAAGGAAATCTAACCATAACACTAAGCTTGGGAATTTGGAGAGAAGAAACAGCTCCCAAGAGGCCAGTCCTTGGTCTTCATAAATGGATGTGGCTCTGGTCACCCCACAAAGCTGCCATAGAGAAACAATTTTGCAGGTAACATGACGCAAAGGCCACCTGGTTGCCCACCCTGACCTCAAGAATTGCAGGGAGAAGCTCACTTCCACTGGTTCACAGACTCTTCCAGATGCAGACATTATTAGATGACAGGCTGTTGAGGGCCACCTTCTAAGTACAGAGGTTATCATTATACATTTTCTTTACAGGGAAGGGTCGATTAGAGTGAGGTCATTATTGCAGAGGGGTCAGAGAGATAAAGGGATCTTGTAGAGTTTCAGGCACATTGTGGGGAACAGAAAAAGAAAGACACTGAGCTAGATGGAGGAGACGCGTGTGGGAAGCGCACACCTGGGGTGGAATTCTCTTGAATGCCTCCAGGCAGTTGAGGAGGATGGTGTCCCCATCACTTTTGGCTGCCACACCTGACTCACTGACACACTTGAGCAGCTGTCGGATCTCGCTGTATTTCTCCTTCTCCACCAGCTGCCGGGCAGCTCTGCAGTAGGTCGCTGCAGCATCCAGCTGGAAGTCCTAGAACAGAGCGTGGCACAATGGGTGGAGTGGGAACATTGACAGTGGGGAGGGAGGCCATGTTTTAAAAGCTCCCACCATGCTTGGTGTAGATAAGCCACACTGACGACAGTCACAATAGAAAACATGAATATAACAAATGAGAAACAATTCTAAGCTCCTTTTTGGTGTCAGGCAGACATTTAGGAAGCATCTATAAAACTGTAGCCTTAATATCTAAAATGGCACATCTCACTTCTTTCTGGGAAAAGAAAAAAAAAATATATATAGTTTGAGTTGGTGTCTCACTCTGTTGCCCAGGCTGGAGTGCAGTGGCACAATCACAGCTCACCACAGCTTCGGCCTCCTTGGCTCAGGCACTTCTTCCTTCTTAGCTTCCCATGTAGACGGGACTACAGGTTTGGGCTGCCACACCGAGCTAATTTTTTCATTGCTTTTATTGAGATGGAGTCTCGCTATATTGCCCAGGTTGGTCTTGAACTCCTGGGTTCAAGCAATTCTCCTGTCTTGGCCTCCCAAAGTGCTGGGATTACAGGCATGAACTATCATGTTTGACCTGAAGATATTCTTATCAGTTCCCAAGACTAGTTCATTTTCTCTCATGAGCCACCTTTCCCTTGGAAAATGGGTACTGGGGACTGGAATCTGCTGCCCTGGTCACCTGGTGCTCTGTGAAGAGGCAGGTGCTTTTGTTTACAGAAATAGACAACTCACCGAAAGACAGATTTGCTGAAAACTGCCAGATAACTCCCTTAAACCTGGTAGAGAATAACCCTTAAGCCACTAAGCCTGGGTGGAGCTGTCCATCTGCCTGCTATCAGGGTCTCTGTGTGTGAAGACCCTATACTGAACATGACTGATCACTGATGAAGCCGCTGACCTGAGACATGTGCCATGTGTCCAGTGCCCTACCTGCCTTGGGCGGCAGCAACCTCCGCTGGCTCCCGGGGTGTCTGTGTGGAACTGTGGGGTGGGGCTGGGGGAGTCTGGAGAGACTCTGACCCTTGTGGCTTCAGCGCCCTGCTCCAACCCCAGTGCCCAGCCTTACCTGTGTCCTTTTGCCACAAGCAATAGAAAATGTACTCCTTGAGCCCGCTCCTAACCACACAGAGGACAGAGGGACAGGCCTTGGGGCCAGTGGGGAGACTTGGGCACCCCCTCCAGCCATGCTCCCCTGGGAGGCAAGCGGTGTTCAGTAGGGAAATTGCTGTGGGGAACTGTCCTAAACTTGGCTTCCGGTATTCATTTGCTGGCTTGTGAGGAATTTGTCATTGGTTGCTTGGCTTTTGGCAGAGTGGCCTGGAGTCTTGAATCTGACCCAGTTCTATAATAGCCACCTCTTTGATTTCATCCCTAATGTACATGTAAATCTGCTTTTCTTGGGATAAGAATTTTCTAAAGAATAATCTCTCCCGGAACTGTGGTCAGGTGCTGACTACCCTTGGTATAATCTTGAGTAATCCAAGTCATACCTGCAGAACACGGAATGCAATTCCAAAGCCATCTTCTACATTTTTACCTCCCAGCATGACCTGAAAACAAGAGGAACACATGCTTAAAAAAGCAATAATTACTAGAGTAGCCCCTCAATCAGGAATGGGGCCCCCATGTATTCAATTATCCAACAAATACTTGTTGAGACTCGGCTAAGTGCTGGGCACTAGGGATACAAGAGTGATCAGAATGGACTTGTCCCAGGCTGCTGTGGCTCCCATTCTAATGGGAAGGCAGCTGTTAAGCAAACAACTGAAATAACAAGTAGACAATTACAACTGTGATAAGTATTCTGACAGACAAGAATAGAATGCTTGAGGTCTGAAACATTGCACATACCTTGCAGGCAACGTCCATTTTCATGTGGTTGTTTCCAAACAAGGTTGGCAGAGGCAAAGTGGTGATTTGAGAGGTCCCAGCACTTTCGCACCGATGTAAGAACCTGGTCACTTCCATTTGCAGCTGCAGTGTGTTCATGTGCCTACAGGGACAGGACATGCACAGTCTAGTCTCAGGAGGGGCCTCAGGAGAAAGTGGACTGGGACTAAGACACTGAGAAGTCAGAATAACATGGCACCAGAAAATGCAAAAGAGGGCTGTTACAGTGGCTCACATCTGTAATCCCAGCAGTTTGGGAGGCCAAGGTGGGAGAATGGCTTGAGCCCAGAAGTTCGAGACAAGCCTGGGCAACACAGTGAGATCTCATCTCTCAAAAATTAAAAAAAATTAGCCAGTAGTGGTGGTGCATGCCTCCCAGTTACTTGGGAGGCTGAGGTGGGAGGACTGTTTGAGCCTAGGAGGTCAAGGCTACAGTGAGCCAGAATCAAGCCACTGCACTTCAGCCTGGGAGACAGGAAGACCCTGTGTCAAAGAAAAAAAAAGGCAAAAGAAATGATGTGTAAGGAAAAGACACCCCCAGTGTCAAGGTGCTCCATGGAGCTGGATGAGGCCCAGTTAATTAATCAGTAAGTATTCATTGAGCACTTACGTGCCAGGTACCACAACAGAGGTTAAGGATCGTGAACTCTGCCCACATAGTTTATAGGCTAGAGGAGAGGTGAGTAGTACACAAAGACAATACTTAGCAGTGAGGCCTATGAAGGAAATCAATGGTGGGAAGGAGCCTTTATTTTAGACATTATATTCTAAGCAGAGGGATCAGCAAGTGGAAAAGCTGACAAGAAGGACTTGGGTGTGTTGAGGACCCTCAGGGGCGGGGATTGGTGTTTAGCAAGGATGAAGAGAGTAGCAGGAGATGAAGATGGTGCCATCAGCTGGGGCCAGAACACGCAGGACCTTTTTGCCTATTGTAAGCAGTTGGAGTTGAGTCTGATTGTAGCCTGGAATCCCAATGCTCACTCCACTCCCCTTGGCCCTACAAGCTCCTCCCTAGGCTTTCCTGGCTTCTACTAGACACCGTCACCCAGGGATGATTCTTTCAGAGTTTTTTTTTTTTTGAGTTAGATTCTTGCTCTGTCACCCAGGCTGGAGTGCAGTAGTAAGACTGCAACCTTGACTTCCTAGGTTCAGGCAATCTTCCCACCTCAGCCTCCTGAGTAGCTGGGACCACAGGTGCATATCACCATGCCTGGCTAATTTTTTGATTTTTTTGTAGAGACGAGGTCTTGCTTTGTTGTCCAGGTTAGTCCCAAGCTCCTGGGTTCAAGTAATATTCCCTGCTTGGCCTCCCAAATTGCTGGGATTATAGGTGTGAGCCTCCATGCCTGGCCTAGGTTTTTTTTTTTTTTTTAAGGATTCAGGCAGTGGGCAAGAGTAGCTTTACCATGACAGACATTCAGTTTCAGCCTTTCTGCCCTGCACTCATGGTCCCCTGAACCTCAAGCTACCTTGACACATCAGCTGCAGTCATCTTCTTTCGGAAGAAGGTGGTTTTCTTCCTTCCAGAGCTGCGAGACGTTTCTTGGAGGTAGATCTTCAAGTGGTCCTTGGCCTTCAGCAGCCAGGAGAGTTTCTCTCCCAGTTCCGTGTATGACTTGGCTTTGTGACTGAAGAACCGAATACAGGTCATGGCGGCCCGGACTTGGTCCTAGGAGAGATAAATGAATGGTTGGGACAAAGGAGTTTAAGGATGCTGGAGGGTAGGGTGTGATGGAAGTTCCGATCTGATTTCCACCCACAGTCTGGTGGCCAGCACCCAGTCCTGTCACCAGCTGGACTGCTATTTTGTGCCCGTCACTCCAAGCCCATGGAGATCCTCCAGTGTGCTGACTGGTGGAGCTCTTGGGTAGCAGATCATTCCACCACTGAAGAGCACTGAAGACAAGATCCTCCTGACTCTCCAGTCAGACTGGCTCCTCTCTTACTTTGGCACTGAGTAACTCGATTTCTCTGTAATTTGGTATTGGCAATCCTTAGACTGGAGGAACTTGTTTCTTTTCCCTTCTTCCATTTTCTCTAAAAACACTTATTTTTCCATCATCTCTTATGAATTCTACATTCATGTCTCATGCTTAATTTGGGACTACCAAATACTTCTTTTTTACCTCTACATTCCTTGAGTTCTGAAGAGAGTCATTGCTGACAAGATTACAGTTTGCCTCTAAATTTAGGAAGGAAACCCTAACATCATTTCACAATGCTGGGCCAGGCACGGTGGCTCACACCTGTAATCCCAGCAATTTGGGAGGCTGAGGCGGGAGGACTGCTTGAGGTCAGGAGTTTGAGACCAGCCTGGGTAATACAGCGAGACCCCATCTCTATGAACAATTAAAAAAAAAAAGCCAGGTGTGGTAGCATGCACCCGTAGTTTCAGCTACTAGAGAGGCTGAGGTTGGAGGATTGCTTGAGCCCAGGAGTTTGAGGCTGAAGTGAACTATGATCATACCACTATACTCCAGCCTGGATGACAAAGAGACCCTGTCCCTCCCAACCGCCCCCCAAAAAGCAACAGCATCATGGGTTTGCTCTAGGGTCAAACAGCAAGGCCAGGGACCAAAGGATGGTTTTGTTTCCTCATCTTGCAGTTTCCCCAGCAAGGCTGGGCATCAGTGACAGAGGTGGAACGCAGGAAGGGGCTGCCATTACCTTCATAAACTGCTGCAGCTCGTACAGAACGTGGTAGTAGTTCTTCTTCTGTAAATGCTGGCAGGCAGCAATCAAGTACTTTCCCCAGCTCTCCAAGGTTGGGTCGATGGACTCTAGCAAGTTTTCTAAAGTGTGCAGCTTCCCACTTTGATAACTTGGCTGGAAAATGCCTTCTATGAAGACTTCCGGAGGGCTCTCCTGGAGCAGGGCAGGGAGATAAGTCAGACGTCTTGAGCCTGGGTCTAGTGCTGCCTGGGATCCACTCTCAACTCCCTTCCCCTTGCAGACCTTCAGCCTCCTCCCACAGCAGTGCTCCTTAACCTTCTGTGGGTCACAGATATCTGCCGGAATCTCACTCTAGTGACTGATGTCTCTGCTCCTTTTTCAGAAAAGCCCCCCAAAGGGGTTACCTGTATTCACTGCCTCTGACCCCCACCTGTGGTTTCCCTCTCAAGCCAACTCTCATTTAGCTTTTGTACCCACAACTCCACTGAAACTGCCCCTCAGGTTACCAGTGACCACCAGACTGTTCAATCTCTCAGTTCATTCTTGGTCCTCATTCTCTACCTGACCTAGCGGCAGATTTTGACACAGCTGATGGCTTCTTCTTCCTTGACAATTTTTTTAAAATTTAATTTTTATTTACTTATTATTTTTGTTTTTTATTTTTTTGAGTTGAAGTCTTACTCTGTCGCCCAGACTGGAGTGCAGTGGCCGCTCCTGGCCACCGCAGCCTCGACCTGCTGGGCTCCGGGGATCCTTCCGCCTCAGCCTTCCAAGTAGCCAGAACTACAGTCTCGCGCTATCATGCCTGGCTAATTTTTATTTTTAACTGAGAAAAACTTTCCTTTTTTTCCTCCAGGAACACTGCTTTCTCCAGGTTTCCCTCCCAGTCTCTGGCTGCTCCTTGTCACTTTCCTTTGTGGATCCCTCTGGAGGGGGCTGCTCTCTTTTCTGTTTGCATTCACTCTTGGTGATTTCATTCTGTCTCATGGCTTCACATGCTGTGTATTTGCTGATGATGCCTAAATACCTGTCTCCAGACTATTCATTCCTGCTGAACTCCAGAACTGCACATCCAGCTTATATCTGCCTACCTACTGGACACGTGCTCTTGGGCATCCAACAGACCTTCTACATCCACACCTGCATTTCTGATTGTCCCTCAAAAACTGCGCTTCCCAGTTTTCCCATTCTCAGATGGTAACACCATTCTTCTAGTTGTTCAGGCCAAAAACCTTGGAGTCATCTCCTTCATACTCCTACTCCAAATTCATTGGCAAATCCTACTGGCTGTCCTGCTGCAGCACACAGAGTGTCTGGCTGCTTCACACCACCCCTTGGATCATGCAGGCCCCAGCCGCCACCATCATTTGCCTGGGTTACTGCAACACCTCTTCCCTGGTCGACCAGCTCCCACCCCTGCCTCTTTCCTGTCTAATGCCAATACATCAACCTGAGTGATTCTGCTAAAACATAACAAGCCAGAGCACATGAGTCCCCTGCTCATGGTCTTCCAGGGGATCTGTCCACAGGGTGTGACGTGACTGGTCTGTCACCTTTTTGACCTTCCTGCTCTTCTCCTGTCCCAGAGGACTCCGTTCTAGCCACCCCGACCTTTCCTTGTCATGTCCTCTGCCCGGACTGCGTGTTCTCCGTAGATCTGTGTAACTCACTCTCATATCCTCCAGTTCTTCCCTCAGATGTCACCTTCCCTGGGTGCCCAAAGCTGCACAAGCCACCCTTCCTACTGCCCAGCTTTCTTTTTCTTCTTCTTATTCAGCGCCTACACTAGACACTTTATTTTCTGTGTTTATTGCCTCTCTCTCTACTATAATGTACATTTTATGGGGGAGATATTTTTGTCTGTTTCTTCACTGCCGTATCCCTAGAACCTGGAATAGTCCTTGGCTATTTAATATTTATTAGATAAAATAATGAAACTTTGTTGGATAAATGAATAAGTGACAGGCGTTATGGACTGATCCCTCAGGAAAGGGTGCATACACGTTAACTTCCCTGCTTCTGAAACTCACCTGTGGTTCAGAGACTCTAACTCATAAATCTCCATTCCACAGTCAGAGAAAAGAAAGAGATGATTTTGGCATTTAGACTTTGGGTGAGGAGTAACCGATGGAGAGTAAAGGGTGGCTATAAACTCATGGTGGGCATGAGCTGTTAAAAGCAGAGAGGATCTGGGCTCTGGGGGCATCCTTTCCTGATTCAGGCGGTTCCTGAGAAAATCAGACCTAACCTAAAAGTTGCAGGTCACATTTAAGAAGCGGTACATCAGTTCCATAGGAAAGACAGAATTCCTCAGAGGGGCAGCACCTCAAGAACTTCTATCTCATCCATCCATCTATCCATCCACTCATTCACAACTGGTACCAGGCCAGGTGCCTGAATACACAGACATGTAAAATACAGGCTTTCTCGGACCAGATGGGAAGGCTCGACTTTAAACAAACAGAGGCAATCGGTGGGATAAATGCAGCACCAGCAACGGTGGTGCAGAGGTGATGAATGCTGCTTGAGTGTTCTGTGAATACACAACAGAGGGTCTGAAAGGATACTGAAAGATGAACAGGAAGTTTCCGAGAAAACAAGATGGCGTTCTAGAGGGAATGGTACTTAAAGACTCATGGAGATAAGGCGGTGCATGGCGGTGGAATGCTATGTAGCTATAAAGAAGAACAAAATCATGGACTTTGCAGCAACATGGATGCAGCTGGAGAGCATCACACTAAGTGAACGATCACAGAAGCAAAGAAACGAATACTGCATGTTCTCACTCATAAATGGGCCCTGATCACCGGTCATATGAGCATAGGGGTAGGATCAGTAGATGCTGGACACTGCTAGGGGAGGGAGGGAGGAAGTAGGCACGTGGCATCATACTGGGTGCCTGGTCCACTATCAGGGGGAGAGAGGGCCAGCTAGAAGCCCAAAACTTCACCTGCATGCAGCCTGTTTATGTCGAAAACCCCACTTGTATCCCACAACTCTACTACTACTACTACTACTACTACTACTACTACTAAGAAGAAGAAGAAGAAGAAGAAGAAAGTGCATGATATAGTCAGGAAAATTTCAATACTTTGATGAGTTTGGACTGTAGGGTCCAGGTAGGGCTTAGGGTTAAAATGAACTGGGGAAGTAAGGGGCCTGATCCTGGTGGGTCGTGCTCAGGAGTTTGCACTTCATCCTGTGGCTGTGGGGATCCACTGAAGGCCTTCTTGGGAGGGAAATAAATGAGTGTGCTTCTGTCTTAGAAAGCGCCCTCTGGGGGCGGTGTGGGCAAAGGGGAAAAACGCACAGAGAAAAGGCTAGAAGCAGAACACCTTCCACACCCATGACACTCAGGTGTAATTTCCACAAGGTTATTTTTTCCTGCTGTCCCTACCTGTTTGAGAATTAAGGTAAGATCTTTCAGCTCAAGGGTGACTGTGATTACGGGAGATAAAAAGAAGGCTTCTTTCTGAGTTCTGACAAAGTAAAGCAAGGGCAATGCTATCATCAGCTTATGTCAAGTTGATGTAAGTAAGCAGCTTAACTCTCTGGATTACGGCTGCCAGAGAGAACGGAACCGGGTGGTTTCTGTAACCCATTCAGGATTGAGGTATCTCTACCTCAAAACTCAGTTGGAAACTGAGAAGGAAAAAAAGTTACCACTCTAAATAACATGACTTTTCCATTATTCTTGAGATCTGGTTATAGCTAAGACACAGTCAGTAGCTAAGCAGTGGTGAAAACATCCCCCCTAAAGGTCCTGCAGTGGTGTGGTCACCAGTTCTGTGAGCTGCTGTCACATGGTACAAGCCTAGAAAACATGTCTATAAATTTTCACTGACTGCTGTTTGGATGTAGGGCAACAGAATAAAAAGTTTACCTGGAGCGTCTTCACTTTTCCATGAAATTTGGTACATATCAGCCAATTTCTCACAAAGTTATTATGGAACTGTCAGATAAAAAAAGGACTGCCTCCAGGCATGGTGGCATGTACCTATAGTCTCAGTTACTTAGAAGGCTGAGGTGAGAGTACTGCTTGAGCCCAGGAGTTTAAGACCAGTCTGGGCAACAGAGCAAGGCCCCGTATTAAAAAAAAATTTTTTTTGGCTGGGTACAGAGGCTCACACCTGTAATTCCACTGCTTTGGGAGGCCGAAGTGGGTGGATTGCTTGAGCCCAGAAGTTTGAGACCAGCCTGAGCAACATAGTGAGACCTCAGCTCTACAAAAAAAAAAAAAAAAAAAATTAGCCAAGTAAGGTGGTGCATGCCTATAGTCCCAGCTACTTGGGAGGCGGAGGCAGAAAGATTGCCTAAGCCCATGAGGTTAAGGCTGCAGTGAGCTTGTGATCATGCTACTGCACTCCAGCCTGGGTGACAGAATGAGACCTCGACTCAAAAAAAAAAGAAAAAAAAGAAAACAAAAACAAATTCTTACACATCATATGGGGCAGGAAAAAACACAAAAAAGGAACGCCAAAGTGACATGATAAAATGAAGTCCTGCTTGCTTTGTTTATCAGTGACTTCAAAGAAGCAGGGCTTTTGAGGGGCCAGAGTATGTGAGAGGAAAAAAAGTGGAGTGTATGCTCCTTTCATCATCTGTTTCACCAAATACAGAATTGGTGCCATGGACGTTTCCTGGTCCTTGTGGTAAGAATACTGAGTGGACTGGCATTTGCGTGAGAACCTGGATGCCACCCCAGACCAGGTGAGAAGGCATGTGGAAAGAGAGGCAGAGCAGTAGGCCAAGGCCACACCAGACGCATGCTAAGCACTGCATTCTAGAAACCCTGCTCCTAATCGCTGTCTGATTCTGCTACATGTTTTGGGAGAAGGGATGTAATTTGCCACTGCCATAGAGAACGGCGATTTGGGATTGAAGCTAAGCTTGTTGCACACACATCAGATAACGGTTGGGTAGACAGAGTCTTCCATTTTGACCTGACCAGAGATGTTCTCACAGCTTAGTGCTGGGTTGGGTTTAAGCGGGGGGTATCATCCCCCTTAAAGCCAAGCCATCTGAGCTGGGGGAGCCAGGCTGGTGGCGAGCCACGCCCGCGGCCCACCTTGTTGAGGAGGTGAAGCAGGGCTTCCCGCAGGCAGCTGTGCCTCATGTAGAAGCTGATGATGGCTAGGTTGGTGCTGTAGCTGTGTAGGTAGAAGAGGCATTCTTGGTAGTAGGTGTTGTTTATGATCTTCCCGTCAGGAATCACCTCCAGGGAGAGACTCTGGGTTCGAAGGGTAGCTTCCAGCTCCCTCAAGGTGGCCAAGTAGTCGTCATCTTGCTGACAGGAAAGGAGAGTGCGAGAGAAAAACAGAGCTCAGCAAGTTCTCAGTAGGCACTGAAAATACTGCTTTCAAGGAATATTTAACAACGTAGAAATATGCTCCCAATGCAGTGTTCAGGGCAGAAAAACAGGCAGGTACAAAATTCTGCATATTGTGATACACTATAACTCTAATTTCATTAAAAAACATAACATGGAAAAGCCATCAAATTCTTAATACTAATTAGTCGGGGTATGGGATTATATATGATTTTTATCCTTTTCAAAGTAGTTTGCCATAGTCCCTCCCCCTTTTCTAAAAAAAGTTGACTCTATTACTTATCTAACCAAATATGGTTACTCATCTATATATATATCATGGAAAAAACAAAATTTAAACCTGGCAGGCTCTGAGCCAGGAATGACACATCAGTCGAATTGAAGTTGACTCTTTCCCCAGTCCCGACCACTCTTGGGCCTCCCTCGCCAAGTAGGACTTTCTGCCTGCTCTGCTCTTACCAAGGACATGAGGGGCCTCACTGTGGACTCCAGGTACTCAACCACATCCTGCACTAGCCGTGAGCCATGGCTCAGCTGATTGAGGTCCAACGGGGGCTTCAGACAGCGGCCGAACTTCTCCCGTGCGGCGGTGAGGTTTCCAGCCTTGAGGCAGGCCATGCCCCAAGCGTGCCACGCCCCAGTGGAATCAAGCCCAGTCTTTGTGGAGACCTGGGGGAAAAACCTCTCAGTGACAGGAAGCCACATTCAGGCTGGACAGTCCTGAAGACCAAGATCAATTCTATCCCCAGGTGCCAAACGCCGCAGCCCCGCACCCCACCTGCCATTAATCCCACACTAGCAAACTGGTCAGTTCCAAGATACTTCCCATGGTCAGGACAACAGAGAGACAGCAACAGCCCTTTGCAAGGATGAGCACAGGCAACTCACACGTTGGGGTGATGTAAGCTTTGTCTCCACCTCACCTCAACACCCAGGTGGTAGTACTCAGCCTCCAGGAGCTGATTCCTAAGCCTGGTCACCGCAGCTGGCTGCAGGATCTGATCCAGAGATGGGACGTGGCGATAGGCAGCAGCAACTAGAATGTTCAGCACATCCACCTTGCTGATGTAGCTACAGGGAGGAAAAGGACAAGGCAGTGAGGCTTCCTGGAGTCTTACTACGAATAGTTGTTGTTGAAAGGTTTTCAATTTGGGTTTGTTTTTGTTTTTGAGTCAAGGTCTCACTCTGTCACCCAGGTTGGAGTGCAGTGGCACAATCATGGCTCACCACAGCCTCAACCTCCTGGGCTCAGGAAGGATGACCTCCTGGGTTCAGGCATTTCTGCTATCTCAGCCTCCTGAGTAGTTGGGATTACAGGAACACGCCACCACACCTGGCTAATTTTTTTTTTTTTTTTTAAATCTCTTGTAGACACAATGTCTTACTATGTTTCCCAGGCTGGTCTTGAACTCCTGGGCTCGGGCAATCTTCCTGCCTCAGCTTCTGAAATTACAGGCATGAGCCACCATGCCCTGTATTCCATTTTCAATATGAAATGTGATCATGGGAATAGAGAGATGCACAGCAAAAGACACCACGAGTGAAGGTTTTGGAGTCATGCTCTTGGAATCCTAGCTCTAACACTTAGTAGCTCTATGACCTGGGTGAGTTCATTAACCTTTCTCTGTCTTAATTTACTAATTTGTGAAATGGATATACAGTCACATGCCACACACTGACGATTTGGTTAGTAATGGACTGCATATACGCTGGTGGTCCCATAAGATTATAATACCATATTTTTACTATACTTTTCCTATGTTTGGATGTATTTAGATACTCAAGTACCACTGTGTTCCAACTGTCTACAGTATTCGGTACAGCAATGTGCTGCACAGGTTTGCAGTCTAGGAACAACAGCTATATCGTATATCCTAGGTGTGTAATAGGCTGTGCCATCTAGGTTTGTATAAAATACCCCATGATATCTGCACAATGACAATATTGCCTAACAATGCATTTCTTAGAACATATCCCTGTCATTAGGCAGTGCATGACTGTAATAGCAGAGTTTTACAGATAAAATGAAATAACTCGAGTAAAAGGTCCTAGGATAGTGTCTGAAACTTTTCTGGCACTCATTAAATACTACATATTAACATTTGAAGTATAGATATTCGGGGCTATTTGAGGCAAGGCCTTTACGTGGAATGCTGGGGCCTTACAAGTTGTCACTTTGCTTTTTGGTCCTGTTGAACACTCCTTCATGGGAGAGAGGAAAAGGGCAAGGCAGTAAGGCTCCCTGGAGTCTTACTACAAATAGTTGTTGCTGAAAGGTTTTTGATTCTTTTTTTTTTTTGAGTTGAGGTCTCACTTTGTCGCCTAGGCTGGAGTGCAGTGGCATAATCATGGCTCACCACAGCCTCGACCTCCTGGGCTCAGGAAGGATGACTTCCTGGGTGGAATGATCACCTGAACTTGTAGTATAGGCTTCCCCCACTAGGTAAGGGTTCAGTATCGGTGGGCGGCACCCCTGGTTAGTACAGAGGTCACACCATTGCCATTCCCTGGAGATGCTGTGGGGCAGGGGCACACTGGCCCTTCATTCAGACTGTAAACTTGATAACCTCTCCCTGAGCTAAGGATGGGTCCTCATTAGAGCCTGTGAGTGCTGTCTTCTGTGATCTTACTATTGACACTGGATACTTCTAAAAACCTTCTGAAGACAAAGAGCCCAGAGGGTGGATCAGTATGTCTAGTGCTGCCTGAAACAAGCCTCTACTCAAGGTTCCTGAATCTTGTCTCAGTTCCAGCAAAAAAACTCTGTGAATCCTGACTCCCTGGAAAGGGATTCTGTATGTCAGCGATTCTTAGCAATGGAGAGATGGGTAGAAAAGCCTCAGTACCATAATATATTTGTACTTTTGGAAAATGAAAACATTTGAAATAGATGATGTGATTTTTAAAAACATTGTAATTGCTTTTTTAGAGACGAGGTCTTGCTATGTTGCTCAGGTTGGTCTTGAACTCCTGGCCTGAAGTGATCCTCCCACCTCTGCCTCCTGAGTAACTGAGATTACAAGTAATAGCCACTGTGCCCAGTTGAGTTTTGTTTTTAAACTTACATTTATTTATTTGTTTGGTTGTCTATTAGAAGGGTGAAGAGTTTAAAACAGTAGAAAAACACGCTGCAAACCAGGAGCTTTTAGCTGATTTGCATGCCAACACGCATGAGAAGTGAATCTACTCCCATTAGCAAACTGGCACAAAGGCAATGATTCTCTCCAGTGGGCATCTCTGAATACAGAGGGGAAGGGGAAGGCGTGGAGAAGAAGAATGTGTAATTGGAAGCTACCACTATAAACTGTCCCATGACACTTTGGGGTGGGTGAGAATCCTATGAAGTGATGACTTTCTTTTTGCAGTTCTCAGTCTGAAGTGAATATTTCCTCCATTAAAGGAAGTATAGGACTTGATGTAAAATTTGTTTTCCCTCCAGAGTATCTTTTTCTTTTCTCATTTACATTAGTGATATTTGGGATCTATCTGGATGTTTTTATTTCTGCCTTAAGTCTTTTTTCATGTTTCCCCTGTTTTCTACCTTTTGCTATATGGAAAGTTCTGAGTTTCCCTCCTCATTCTCCCATTCCTTTCTGATAATTTTGTAGATTTTTGGTTCTTTTCAGTTATTTAGAAAATCTCACTCAACATACATCTATTTCTTTATTCAACAACTTGAAAGAATGATGTAGAATCTATTGCCTCTTGCTATTAAAAGAGTAAAATCAGCTCCTTTTCACTTCCGCTTTCTTTCACTTCCTTCTGCTTTTCTCAATCTTCTAGTTTTTGTTAATAAAAATAATAAAAATTACTAACATTTTTGGAGTACACACATGTGCCAAGTTCAGTTTTTCGTCCTTCACATGGGCAGTCCGAATGTACCCTCATAACAGCCCTATGAGGTAAGTACTATTACTCCTATTTTTATAGAGGAGGAAACTGAGGCCCAGAGGGGTTAACAGCACTAAGAAGTAGTAAAGCTGGGATTCGCTGTGCTCTGTGCTGGCTGGTGAGTTTGTAGGCACGTACTCTGAGCAGGCATCTAAGGGAGGCACTTACCCTTCAAAGAAAAGTATGCTGCCTGCTCCCAAGTCTAATTAGGACTAAGCACTTGGGAACACAATACATGAATCATACATCGGGGTGGATAAGCAGGGAGTCAGGAGTTTTCATTGCCAAGTTAATGAATGGAGTCAAAGCAGGTAGTGCAGGAACCAGAGGGAGGTCTAATCATAACTTTTTTTTTTTTTTTACAGACACTTCAACTTTATAAACCAGATTTTTACCTTTGACACAGGGATAGACCAATCCCCAGAGTGCTTTTATAGATCCATTATCTAGAACTCACTGAGATCACAGTCCAAATTTGATCAAGATTGGGGTAGAGTTTTGTTCAAGGCTAATCACTGTACATTTAGGGAGGATACATTTTCTTTAAAAGACAGAAAGTTCCACAGAGACTAACGGTGTTTCCCTAGATTGCTTTTTTTTTTTTGAGCTGGAGTCTCACTCGGTCGCCCAGACTGGAGTGCAGTGCAGCCTCGACCTGCTGGGCTCCGGCGATCCTTCCGCCTCAGCCTTCCAAGTAGCCGGAATTACAGGCATGCGCTACCATGCCCAGCTGATTTTTTGATTTATTGTAGAGATGAGGTCTTGCTGCCCAGGCGGGTCTCGAACCCGCGGGCTCAGGCAATCTACTCACCTCAGCCTCCCAAAGGCGTGGGAATACAGGCTGAGCCACCGAGCCTGGCTAGATTGCTTTTAATTACAGATCAATCAGTCAAGTCTTTACTTTCTTTCTGACTGAGTATAGGTATGAGGGGACCGCTCCCCAAAAATACTAGGTAAGTGTTCTAGGAACCCATCGGCACCCATGCACCAGCTAGTGTTGTTGTGAGAGGCTGCATTCGGCTTCAGTGAATTTTTCTGGAGATTCTTTCAACTTGTTTGCCCATTTCATGATGGATGATTTACGATTGTACCTGCTCACACATCACTGAGTGTTTAGCAGTTTTTGACCAAAACAGCATGACCCCGTGCCCCACCCTACCTGTTTACCTGCTCTTACCCTAAGCGACTTTTTTTTTTGTTTCCTCGGATGAAAAAAGTCCTCAAAGGGAAATGTTTTGCTGATGTGGACGAGGTGAAACAAAAAACGGCAGAAGCACTAAAGAGCATCAAAATCAATGAGTTCAAAAACTGTTTTGAGCAGTAGAAAAAGCAGCTCAAAGGGTGTATTGCATCAAATGGAGAGTACTTTGAAAGTGACTGAAGTTTAGACATGTAAGAATAAATATACACTTTTTAATAAAATAAATTTCGGATTTCTTTTCCCTCCCGCCCCTTGTAGACTAAAACTCAACTTTAAGGATCCACTCTGAAGAAGAAAAGGACAGAGGCTGTGAAGGTAGGGTGAGGAAGAACAATTGTGCATTTCATCAACATCAAATTGAGATGCAAAATATTTCAGACTATCTTGTCATATATATATGAAATCACAGTGGGGTCAGAAAAAGCAGTTGGATAGAAATTGCCTCCATGTAGAAGAACATCTCCATATACCTGTCACAAAGAGCCAAGTCCTGGCTCCGGCCAGACTTGACGAACATCATCTTGGCACTGAAGAGCAGCTGCCTCATGATGTCAGTGAGCAGCCTGGCATCCACCTCTGGGTTGGTGAGGCCCTTGGACAGCCTGCAGCAGTGCTCAATCAGCTGGTGACCACAGGTGGCGCTGTCCTGGTGCAGGTTCAGGATGGCAATGCACAAGGAGGCGCTGGGGGCCTGGCCCATGTGGAAATAGGGAGAAACACACAGTGAACCCAGGGACCAACGCATTCTTCAAAAGCACCTGGACAGCAGAAACTATACTTTCCCTTTCAAAAGGCTGAAAAACTCTAGAGGAAGGAGCCAAATCCCACAGCAATGCAGAAGTGGAACTAAACACATTTCAGAAATTGTAAGTAGGGCCACGCATGGTGGCACATGCCTATAATACCAGCACTTTGGGAGGCCGAAGTGGGAGACTTGCTTTAGCCCAGGAACTCAAGATCAGTCTAGGCAACATAGCGAGACCTTGTCTCTACAAAAAGTTAAAACATTAGCCTGGCGTGGAAGCATGTGCTGGTAGTCCCTGCTGCTCAGGAGGCTGAAGGTTGAGGCTGCAGTGAGTCATGATCATGCCACTGCACTTGAGCCTGGGTGTCAGGGTTAGACCCTGATTCCAAGAAGAAAAAAAAAGTTTTAAGTACCACTACCAAGCACTGGCTGCTAGGTTTTGACATTTTCCTGGAAAGAAGATGTGGTGACATGTTACCTACTTCTTTCTTTTTTTTGAGTTGAGGTCTTACTCTGTAGCCCAGGCTGGAGTACAGTAGCATGGCCACAGCTCACTGCAGCCTCCAACTCCTGGGTTCAGGTGATTCTTTCACTTCAGCCTCTCACGTAGCTGGGACCACAGGTGCATACCACCAAGGCCCACTAATTTTGAAATATTTTTTGTAGAGACCAGGTCTTGCTATGTTACCCAGGCTTATCTTGAACTCCTGGGCTCAAGCAATCCTCCTGCCTCGGCCTCCCAAGTGCTGGGATTACAGGTGTGAGCCACCCAGCCTGGCAGTTGCCTACTTCTTGACAGCATGCATAGGTTCCCTTCATTTTCCAGTCTCTTGTCCCACCAGGGAAAGTCTTTCTAATTGCTGGCCTGGACTACAAGTTACCTAGCTCATCTGACCACCTGGACGAGTTTCTGCTTTAAGCCAGGCAGCTAAATTCACATTCCAAGCAACTTGGAAACCTTTCAGAGACCCCTGATACCTGTCAAGGAAGTATTCCTTACTGCAGAATTCAAGGCCCTGAGCATACACTCTCCTTTTCAGTCCTACCTTTCACTGCCTTTCTGATATCTATAGATTCTATGTTCCAATTCTCTAATCATATGCTGCAATTTTTGACACTGTCTTTGCTCTGATGTTTTACTTGTATAGTTTTTGGTCCTCCTTAAGCCTCACTAACCTCACAATCCCCCCTCATTTCTGCTTGCCACACTCTTTTCACTCCTCCAAGGTGCATCTTAAATGCTACCTCTTCCATGAAGCCTTTCCTGGTTTCCCATTGTGCATTTCCCAAGAGGCTCCCTATTTCCTGTCTTCACGGATTTACTTGTCTTCATTCCCAAATCATGACACTGGAAACAATGAAGGCCACACGTGTTTACCTACCTCTGTATTTCCTGCCACACTACTGCATGTCACAAAGAAACTCAAATGACCACTGTGTTTTATTGCTATTACCTGCTCATAGTAAAATTCACTCCGCACCAGCTCATTTTCTTCCTCCTTCAGATCCAAAATCCATTCCACCTCATCTGCTTTGGGGACTCTCACGACAAATGAATATGGAGGGCTTTCACTCTGCCAGTTGTCTGATGCTGAGAAGAGAATCGCCATTCATGTGTCATTCACTGGCTGGCAGTTGAGTCTAGCCTAGCTCCGTGAGCTGGTGTGAGTTGCAGGAGGACACATGCCTGCTATCTGAGGGCCCCTTTCTCTCTCCTGGATTCCTTTTATTTCCTTTAGAAGACTGCATCAAGCACTTCTAACCTTCTTCCCCAGGCATAGACTTGGGATGATCATTACAGCATCCGTCCTACAACCCCATGGCTTCACACAAGAAACCGTAAAAAGGGCATGTTTCTCAAATGGATGGCTGAGCCACTGGATCCTTTAAAAGCTCACCTGCTGTGGAAGGATAGAGGCCAAGGTGTTAGCTAGGGGTAGGGAGGGGCCACTGGGAGGCAGGATGGTGGTAAAAGGAAACCAAGAGGAAAAAAATGACCTACTAAAAGTTAGGGACTAAATCCTGGGGTTGCTGGCCTTCTCAATGCTAGAAGCTAACGGGTCAGTAGGGTGGGTTCCTGTGATGAACTTCAGGGGAAGTGGGATAATGGAAATGCCAAGAATTTTCTTTGGCAACAAGTTAGATAGAGTTGCCATTGGGTGTTATCAGTTACAGTTGATACACTGAAGATACTATCAACTTGAGCGAATAAACAGCCACAGAGAACGTGACTCAGCCTTACCTTTGGGTTGTCCTGGATTCTCCTCCGGTGCACTGGAAACAGAGGGGAAAAAATTAAATGCCTGGATTACTTTTTTTTTTTTTAAAGATGGTATCTCACTATGTTGCCCAGGTTGGTTTTGAACTCCTGGCCTCAAGTGATCCTTTCACCTAGACCTCCGGAGTAGCTGGGATTATAGTGCGAGCTACCATGCCTGGCCTGAATCAATTTCTCTCTTCTTTGTGTTGAGTTTAGCATATAGCAGCTAAACATTTTTAAAAAAACTGCCACTCAAGTAAGATATCAGAGGCTCATCCACAACTCTTTCCTCTCCCTCACCCATCACAGCCAATCACTTCCTATGTCCTGTCCATTCCATCTCCTAAACACCCCTTTAAATGTCCCCACCTCTCTTCACCCCTGTCCCAGTGAGAGCCCTCATCATTTATTGTTAGAGTACGTGATGGCTTCCCAATTGTTCTCCTTAATTATGTCAAAATATTCTCCACTTTGTAGCTAAAGCAAACTTTGAAGAAAGCAAATCTGCCAACATTATGCTCTTACTTAAAATTCCATAGCTCCTCAGGGTAAAAATATCCCACATTCGCAGTTCAGCAGTCAGAGCCCCTTTATGACTTAGCCTATGAATCTCTTGAGGGCAACTCTTGCCACCCATGACCTGTGCTCAAGCCATGGAAAGGCTCTCCCTGCTCTTCAAATGGCCCTGGTCAACTTTGACTGGTGCCACCAAGCACTAAGTCCCAGTGCCACAAGCCAGAGCCCAAGTCTATTATCTGCATGAGGTGCCCACTGGTCAACCCCAGCTCAACACCAGAAAGCAAGTTCAAGGCTTTGTACCGTTGCCTAAGTCCTCCAGCTCAGCTATGAGCTGTTAAATCTGGGGTACCCTAGCCAGAGCCCCAGCCCATCACTTACCTACTTACAGTTCCTCAAAAGATTCACATTTTCTCCTGTCCCTGTCTTTGCAGTTACTACTCCCTTCTTGGGGAATACTGTTTTTTGGCATCTTTTTCTACTAGGTCCTCATCCTCTAAGGGTCTCCTCTAGGAAAGCCTTCTGACCATCTGAGTTAAGCTGTGTGTGCCTCCACCAATGTTCTTATCTAGCAATCTTGTGGTCTATTTGCTAGCTGTTTCCCCATTAAAATGTGGGCAAAACTATTGAATGAAAGAATCCCCTCAATACTAACTACCCATTTCAAATCTCAGCAGTATAGTGTATGGGTAATTCCTGTCCCCGGCCTCAAGGGGGGGAGGCAGTGGCGTGCCAAAGTCCCAGAAACTGTAGGATAACCGTGATATGCCTTCCTTCTTATGAGATCAGTAATTATCCTCGTAAATAATGACCAAAACTGTTCATATTAGGACAAACACAAACATGTGATTGAGCAGAATAGGAAATCTACATAAGTCTATACATAAAACATGGAGAATTCAAAGTGACTTTGCTTTGGAATAGTTGCTTTCACCCATATTCCCAGATGCTCTAAGATCTTGCCTTGGTTTCATGCTCCTTTGCTGCTAGCAGTAGTGGAAAAAATTAAGCAACATGGAGCCAGCAAACACAGGCTTGATCCATCTTGCCAGAGGAATGAGCAGTTGTTGAGATTTGTCACAGGTGAACTGTGTGTAGGAAAGCGTGGGGGCTCTTCTAATTGTGGGTAACAAGCTTAGATGACTACCTAGAGCAGGGCTGAGGCAAGTGATGCCAGGCACTCAGCAGGTGTGAACATGTCCCCCAGAGTCCAGCTGAGACCAACTGAAGCAACAGTGGCTGGAAAATGGGTGAGTCGGTGAACCAAGGTTAATGGCCTCAGTTGGGGAAGGGCTGAAGGAACAAGTGTCCTGATTTCAGAGAGCACATTATATAAGAACCTTGAATGCCACTTCATCTCATTCCTACTTCCTCTCTTACTAGTTTCTCTGACCAAGGTCAGTCTATAAATATATCTGACATTGTCGGGTCCATGGCATTTCAATGTGAATGTTATATTAAGCGTTTTTTAAAAAATGTATTTTATGGCTTGGTAGTGCACACCTGTAGTTCTGGCTACTTAGAAGGCTGAGGTGGAAGGATAGCCAGAGCCCAGCAGGTCAAGTGAGTGTGCCACTGCACTCCAGCCTGGGCGACAGAGTGAGACTCCAACTCAAAAAAAATGTATTTTATTTTTCTTTTCATTCGGGGTCTCATTCTGTTGCCCAGGCTAGAGGGCAGTGGCATGATCATGGCTCACCATAGCAATGACCTTCTGGGCTCAGGTGATCCTTCCACCTCAGCCTACCAAGTAGCTGAGACTATAGGCATGTGTCACCACACTGTTAATTTTTTGGATATATTTTTGTAGAGACAAGGTCTGACTGTGTTGCCCAGGCCTGTCTCAAACTCCCAAAGTGCTGGGATTACAGGTGTGAGTCACTGTGCCTGAACAATATAAACATTTTGTGAGTGGTCCAGATTTGAAATCTTTCCATAACAAGATTCCTAGGAGAGTAAGGACATGGGGAAGAGTGTCATGGTCAATCACAGCACCAGCCCCGCTGTAGGACACTCACTCTTTGTTGTAGTAACTATAGCACTGGTCACACACGCGTGCAGGGTTCTCTCTGCAACCTTCCACCACCATCTTCTTAGAGGAACAGGAGCTGCACACCAGCCGGCCACAGCGGCGACAGTGATGGCGCCGGTTAAACTGAGGAATGGAGGGAGAGAAGGGGGGCTGTTATCAATCCACTTGTATTTGGTACTATTTACCTGTGACTTACTTATTCAGAATACCGGTGGCCAAGTGCAGTGGTTCATGCCTGCAATCCCAGCACTTTGGGAGGCTGAGGCAGGAGGACTGCTTGAGACCATGAGTTTGAGACCAGCCTGGGCAACATAGTGAGATCTTGTCTCTACAACAAAACAATGAAATGTCTCAGCTGATAGGCAAAGGTGCCAGGTCATGGGCAGTTTTCCAATAGAGTCTGCCAAGTTCTACTTGTGTGTGGAGGTAAAGATGTGGAGACACAACAAAAAGCAGTGGGAAAGAAGTGAGGATCACATTTCTACATGGTATTGGTGATGATAAAGAAAAAGTATTCTTTTTCAAAAAGCCTTTTTTCTTTTTTGAGTCAGAGTCTCACTCTGTTGCCCAGGCTGGAGTCAGTGGTGTGATCACGGCTTACCCCAGTCTCAACCTCTTACCCTCAGGCAATCCTTCCGCCTCAACAACCTGAGTGGCTGGGACAACAGGCACATGCCACCATGCCTGGTTAACTTTTTGATTTTTTGTAGAGATGAGGTTTTACTATGTTGCCCAGGCTAGTCTAGAACTTCTGGGTTCAAGCAATCCTCCTGCCTTGGCCTCCCAAAGTGCTAAGATTGTAGGCATGAGCCATCATGGCTGGCCTCAAAATGCCTTTAACGTACAGTCTCATTTCTTTAGAAGAGGGTGATAGGAATGCTGCACCTCTTTTTATAGATGAGGAGAAAACAGACACAGAGAAATTATATCACTATCATTTTCATCAGCACTGAGCTGATGAGCCAGGCAGGTACTGTGTTAAGTATGGGTGCCATATGTTATCATATTTAGTTCTAACAGCTCCAAGAGCCAAATAATATATCATTCTTAGTTTACAATTGGGCACATGAGACTGAAAGTGTTAGTAGCCACGTTGTTAGAGCCAGGATGAGAACCCAGGTCCTCTGTCTCCCAAGCGAGCATATATAACTGCTGCCAGGTTACCTGTCATATTGTGAAGAACACGGAAGCTAGAAACAAGATTCCCCCAAAGCTTGGTGACTCCTCCTCCCTCTCTTTCATTATTTCATGAGAATGGCAAAGCTTTTAGGACTTAAGGCTATCTGAGGGTATCTATGATCTGTCTGAATTCAGAAAACACATTCTGGCCAGGTCAAAGATAAATGCAGTCTTAGGTTTGACAGTTCTTCTGAAAAATGCCAATATTCCCTTGGGGGCAGGAAGTGACAATAAACCCAGGCTCATAAACTAGAATTTTCCTTTACTTTCTCACTGCAGGTGAGAGTGGCACCGACGCTGCTCACCATGGTGAAGTGCTCCCTGCAGCAGACCATGCAGATGCTCTCCGTCTCATCTGGTACCCACTGGTGCCTGGCAGGGGGTGTTGCTGGGGGCACGAATTCGAGTGGGGTCTGACTCGGTGGGAAACTCTCTCTTGGAATGGGGGAATGTACAATGGAGACACCTGGGAGCCAGAGCCAGAGGTCAGAATAAAAGGTGATCAATATGCCAGCTTATAAGAGGGAATGACAGAATTGTATCATCTTACAAACCCTTATTGGAATAATACATACAGCTAATGACCATCAGTGGCTATTTGTGTCATACAAAAGAGGCAAGCAGACATTGTGTGCCTCCTGATGGAACTCTACAACAGCAACTTTCAAGTATACTTACCAAAAGATAGTAAGCCTGAATCACATCTAGCTTCTAGATCTAAATACCAGCATACCGGAAATTCAGGGGACAAATTGCCATAGGGAGACGATCAGTATAATCCAGCATATAGGTAGCTTCATGGAACAAATGACCTAGTTTCCTTAACAAATAAAAAAGAGGTAGGGGCCAGCCTGGCCATCATGGTGAGACCGTGGCTCTACAAAAAAAAATGAAAAAACTTAGCAGGCTGTGGTGGTAGGTACCTGTCCTAGCTACTCGGGAGGCTGAGGTTGGGGGAATCTCCTGAGCCCAGAAGTTTGAGGCTGTGATCATGCCGCTGCACTCCAGTCTGGGTGAAAAAGTGAGACCCTGACTAAGAAAAAAAAAAAAAGCAGTAGGGGGAATAATAAAGAAAAGAGGTAGGGAACCTATTGATTAAAAGAGATTGAAAAGATATTTTAGCCAAATTCTATGTGTAGACATTATTTAGGTCTTGAGTCTAGAAAAAACAACTATTAGAAATCTTTATGAGATAACCAGGGCCATTTGAATATGGGTTTAATATTTGATAATAATAAGGAATCATTGTTAATTTGTTTCTAGGTATGATAATGGTGTTATAGTTTTGCTTTATAAAAGTACTTACCTTTTGGAGATTTATACTAAAATATTTATAAATGAAATGATGTGATATCTAGGATTTGCTTCAAAATAATCCAGTAGAAGAGTGTAGGAAGAGAGATGAAACAAGAATCGACATAATTATTGCAGCTGGGGAATGGGAATGTGAGATTTCATTATACTACTCTCTCTTTAGCGTGTGCAAATTTTCCAAAATAAAAAGCTAATACACACACATGTATGCACATAGACATATGTCTATATGCACCAGAGCAGTTCAGGCTGCCCTTTGCAGAGACATGTGGCTGCTCACACACCTGCAGTCTGAGCCCTCCCTCAGCTCTGCTGGTTATCATGAAGCATGATTCATTTTCAAAGTATGGCTGGAAAATGCCACAGTCTGCACAGTCTCTAAGAACATGCCCAGTATCTAAGGAGATGTCTTGTCACCTAGCAGAGCAATAGTGTCACAGAAAAGAGAATTGTAAAACAATCTAACTCATAGTAGCATCCAGAAGAAAACTCCTTAGAATCCTACGCCCCTGATTTTTTGGCAAACAAAACACTCAGCTGCCTGGGTGTGGTGACCCATTCCTGTAATCCCAGCATTTTGGGAGGCTGAGGCATCAGGATTGCTTGAGCCCAGGTATTCAAGAACAGCTTGGGCAACATGGCACAACCTGGTTTCTACAAAAACATTAAAAAATTAGCCCAGTGTGGTAGTTTGCGAGGCTGGGGCAGGAGCACATCTAAGCCCAGGTCAAGGCTGTGGTGAGATCTGATTGTGCCAGCACACTCCAACATGGGAATGGGAATGTGACTCAAAAAACCAACCAACAAACAAACCCCCAAAACACACTGAGCTGAATTTCTTCAAGAGCAGTCATTGTATGGGGCCAGAGAAGGGGGAGGGGAGGCTGGTAAATAGGGTAACTAAGGCATGGCTGAGGCCTTCCATGAGCTTGCATCCTGTGTGGGTGACAGCATGAATTTGAGGACTAAATACAGTCCATCTTCATTATTAGCAGATTCCATATTTGTGAATTTGCCTATTTACCAACATTTATTTGCAACTTTAAAACCAACACTCGTCCTACTTTCGCAGTCATTTGCCAACAAGTTCAGAGTCCTGAAGGTTTTGAGGCACCCTAAGAACTAAGGTTCTTAGCTGAGGTTGTTACAGACTTCATACAGTGGTGACCAGAGGATGGAGATGGCAGGGGACACGGTGGGGTATCACAAGACACTCAGTGCTGGGGCCAGCTGGATGGGGTTTGAGTCCTAGGTCTGGTCCTATTAGTGGGGTGGCCTCAGGCAAGTCACTTAACACTTCTGAATCTTTTTCTCTTTTGAAAAATAAGGAAAATAGAATTGACCAGGTTAAGTTGTTTTTAGCATTTTAGACTATAATCTATAAGGAGCAACCCCCCAAAAACCTGGAATTTATTTTTAAAAATTGGGTATTTATTCTTACATGTGTAAACTTCAAAGTACTCTCCATTTTATGCAATACACCCATCAAGACACTTTTCCCACTGCTCAAAACAGTTTTTGAACTTGTCAATTTTAATGCCTTTTAGTGCTTCTGCTGTGTTTTGTTTCACCTCTTCCACATCAGCAAAACGTCTCTCTTTCAGGACTTTTTCCATTCCAGGAAACAAAAAAAGTCTCTTGGGGGTGAGATCAGGTGAACACGGAGGGTGGGACACAAGGATCATGCTGTTTTTGGTCAAAAACTGCATAACATTCTGCGTGGTGTGGGTAGGTATACTTGTAAATCACTCATCATGAAATGGGCAAACACGTTGAAAGAATCTTTCCCCCCAAAAAATTCACTGAAGTTGAATACAGCCCCTCATAACAATGCTAGCAGTTACACTGATGCCAATGGAGAAGACTATATGACACTGGGCCCACACTCCAAAAAAATAATTCCAGATTTTTTTGGGTCCCTCTTTGTACTTGAGATATGTATACACACACGTACATGCTTCCCCTAGGAGCAAGGGTTCAGGATTCGCTAATTCAGTGTTTGTGGAGACTATATAGACATACTGCCGTTAAAAAAAAGAATTGACTGTATGTTGAATCTTTTGGTATATATAAAGCTGGAATGAACAACAATAACAAAAGAAAACAATAATGTCATAATAAGAAATAAAGAAAGAGACAAAAAAATCAGATTGTCAGACTAAGGCAAGCTTGAACTGAAACATTTTGGTGAGTAGTCAAAAACAGTTCTTACCAGGAGTAGTAGCAGGTGAGAACTCTGCTGACGGTGATCTAGAGAGGGTTTCGGGGTCTGAAGACTGGTGGGCAATTTCCTGGAGGTGAATCACAGAATCTGTAGAGAGGGAAAATGCTGCCAAAATATCATTCTGCCATAAGCATCTTTATTCGCCACCCTAGACTTTGAGTTCAAATCTCTGCTGGTTTCACGGATGGTCATTCCATGACTCTACTATGTATAAAGAGCACGCATGCTTCTTTCTTTTTTTTTTTTTGAGTTGGAGTCTCACTCGGTCGCCCAGACTGGAGTGCAGTGGCTGCTCCCGGCCACCGCAGCCTCGAACTGCTGGGCTCCAGCGATCCTTCCGCCTCAGCCTTCCAAATAGCTGGAATTACAGGCATGTGCTACCACGCCCGGCTGATTTTTTGATTTATTGTAAAGATGAGGTCTCGCTGCCCAAGCGGGCCTCGAACCCGTGGGCTCAGGCAATCCACTCACTTCAGCCTCCCAAAGGTGCGGGATTACAGGCTGAGCCACCGAGCCCGGCTATGCATGTTTCTTAAACTCCTCAAAAAACAAACGGTGTTGAGGCTCATGAGGTACTGAGGCAGATGCTAGGATTCTACAAAATGAATCTAAAAATGCTCAGGGCAAAGCAGAAGATATTTAAATGATGCCCCTGGAGGAAAGGGAGTGAGAAAACAGAGCTGGCTGGAACATCAGTTCATACTTATATCATTTTCCTCATGATAGAAGAGGCTGAGTCAGCTCCCGCACAAGTGATATGATCCTGGTACTACAGCATATTCTTGAAGCAAAATGATGGCACTTAATAGGCACCACCTCAAGGCCAGACAGAGTCTATCTCCAGGATACTTGTTTCCCAAATCTTGCTGTTATTATGCATGCAGTGGTTATCTCCTATTCTTCAATTCTGATTGGTCTTTTACTTCCTCCAAGATCAAGATCTCCCTTATATATTAAAGCACTGTCTCTTCTGAAGTATATTTTGCTCAATCTTGATCAACCCAACATAAAGGAGAAAATGAAAGCTGAGAATGTAGCCTGGTGTTTCTTCCTCCTTGTAGAATCCCTGCCTAGGATGTTGGTAGTTACCTGATCGCTTCTCCCTCTGAGAGTATGGGAAGTCCAGGGCTTTCCCTGCATATCTGGAGAGCAGTGAGTCCACGTCGTTCATGGTGAAGCCAGTCTCCTGTCCAGCCAGTAACTGGTGCAGTGTCTGCACAGCCACAGTGGCCCAGTCCACCTTCATGTTCATTAGCAGCTGCTCCAGCATGAGCAGGGGGTTAGAGGACAAGTGGGAATAGCTGGCCCTGTGCTGCTCAGGCAGGGTGAGCAAAACCTGTTTGTGGGCAGATCCAGAGAGCAAAGAAAAATAAAACAGTACACACATTTCTTTCTTTCTTTTTTTTTGAGTCGGAGTCTCACTCTGTCACCCAGGCTAGAGTGCAGTGGCATGCTCACAGTCACTGCAGCCACGACCTGCTGGGTTCAGGTGATCCTTCCGATTCAGCCTTCCAAGTGGCTGGAACTACAGGCATGTGCCACCACGCCTGGTTAATTTTTTGATATATTGTAGAGACGAGGTCTTGCCAAGTTGCCCAGGCTGGTCTTGAACCTGTAGGCTCAGGCAATCCTCTCACCTCCGCCTCTCAAAGTGCTGGGATTACAGGCGTGAGCCACTGGGCCTGGCTAGTACACACATTTCAGAAGACACTTGAGATTCTCACCTGGTAGGAGAAGGATGCCAGAGACCAAAAGGTCTGTGGCCAACTACCAAAACTGGCTTGCAGTCTTCGAGGAAGCAAGGCTGAACTCCCCTCTAAATTCTCCGGGTGGCAATTGAGATGTACTCCAAGTACCTTTCAGCTGGATGAGGGGTCGGTAAACTTTTTCTAAAAAGGATCAGAGAATGGCCGGGCACAGTGGCTCATGCCTCTAATCCCAGCATTTTGGCAGGCCAAGGCAGGAGGATTGCTTAAGGTTAGCAGCTCAAGACTAGCCTGGATAACCATAAAAAATTAGCCTGACATAGTACTCAAGAGGCTGAGGCAGGACTGCTTGAGTCCAGGAGTTTGAGGCTGTAGTGAGCTATGATTGCACCACTGCACTCCAGTCTAGGTGACAGAATGAGATCCCGTCAAAAAAAAAAAAAGAGAGCAAATATCTTAGACCTGATGGTCCCTAAAGTCTCTGCCTCAGCCATTCAGCTTCACCAGTGCAGCTTGAAAGCAGTCATAGGTAAATATGTAAATGATGGACGCACCTGTGTTCCAATAAAACTTGATTTCTAAAAGTGGCTGTGGCCTGAATTCGGTACACACGCAGGAGCCTGCTGACGACTGGCCTAAGCTCTTTCAGCACGGCTGAGCTTGCTTGACCCTTACTGCCACCATTCTGTCAACTTGAGCCTTTACTCAGAGTGAGCAATGCAAGGTGATCTCAATGGACTGATGGAGCCTGGCACCTCCTGTATTCCACAGGTAAATGACCAATCTACACTCCCTTTAGAGGCCATGATCACTAGGCGTGACTATGGTCCCTGGCTCTGTTCCCTCCCACTTTTGAAGGCTCCCCCATTTAGGTTCAGTGCACTGGGTGTATCTTCTTTCAGAACATGTTATGTAGATTAACTTTTAGCAAGTGGACCAGAGGCTATATTCGCGGCTCTTCTAGCGCTTGTCCTTTGTAGAGCAGTAGATAGGACTGCCAAGCAGAATAGTGAGAAGAGTGCCAGAAGGCTCCATCTCTCCCCAAACTTTCTTGCTCTGGATTTCTTTTTCAGCTGACAATTTCTTCTATTAGTGTCTCCAAGGTTATACATCAAAGATAAGAATCTATTATCTCATCTAATTACTTAGAAAATTAACCCTCTTCCTAAATTATTAAACTAGCACAGATTAGTATAAATGCTCATCAGAATTCCTTTGGAAGATATCGAGTCCCTATCCAAGACCAGATTTTTAAACAAGTTTTTTGAGTTGGGGGTCGCACTATGTCACCTAGGTTGGAATGCAGCACCATGATCATGGCTCACCACAGCCTCAACTTCCTGAGCTCAATCAACCCTTCCTTCTCCATCTCTCAAGTAGCTGGGACGACAAGCACATCCCACCATGCCTGACTAATTCTTTTTTTTTTTTTAATGTTTTTGTAGAGATGAGGTCTCACTATATTGCCCAGGCTGGTCTCGAACTCCTGGGCTCAGGCAATCCTCCTGCCTCAGCCTTGCAAAGTGCTGGGATTATAGGTGTGAGCTACCACACATGGTCCCAAGACTAGTTTTAATTGATCTGTGGTGGAGGTCAGCTATTGGTATTTTTAAAATTATATATATTTTTTTATTTTAAAATTGTGGGGTACAATTAAGGGTTAGGTATACAAATATTCATTGTGCACTATGGGTATTTTTTAATTTTAATTGTAATTTCAGGTGGTCAGAAAGGAGCAGTGACACAACAGATGCCATGGAAATCAGGAAGACGACTTAAGAGGACCACGTAGAATTCCCGAGGGAGGCAGGGCAGGGAGAGCATGATGATCTGAGGAGACTCAACTAGGATATGGTGGGCTGCTGGGGTAAAGACTTCATGTAGCACAGGTCAGGGATGGTCAGTACTGGCTGATACTGGCCAGTACTCAGCCACTAGAAGGTAAGTCCCTAAGGGGGAGCTAGGCCCGCAGTCTCTCCCTCACGCTTGCCTTCCCAACACCCCTTTTCTTTCTTACCTTGGACCCCACATACAGCGCCTGGATTTCTCGGTGTCGGACAGCAGTCAGTTGTCCATAGAAACGGGTGGTGAGGTAGTTGGCCAAGAAGTGAGACGTGGCCAAGCAAGCATGTTGGTCAAGGGACTGCTCTGTGACTTCAAGGCACATAGTAGGGTCGGGGATTCTCTGCAGGAGCTGTTGCAGAGGGGAGAGGAGGAAGTGAGGCTGGCAGAAGAACTCTTAGGCCAGCCTTGCTTAGTCTGAGGAAGGAATATTAAAGTTTGTTCATTTCGGACTAACCCTTTCTCTATACTCATTTTCCACCACGTCTGTAGCTTCACAAATGCCATGGCTTTGATAGGACCAGGGTTCAGCAGAATCTTGGAGCCAGCTGCCCCACAGGCACCTAGTGCAGGGCTGGGCACCTTCTGCTCAGGATGACTATAACTAACTCCCGAGGGACATGACGGTGCAGATCTGAGACTGCACAGGACTCAGCAGGGAAAAAAGCCATCTGACCTGACCAACCTTGTCCCTCTCCAAAAGAAAAATGGGAAGAATATAGAGGCTTACCTGCAGAGCCTTTTCATGGTCTCTTCTTTCTAGAAGATGGAGAAGATGTTTTTGATGTAGGCTGATTAAATGTTCTCTTGGAATAGGGTACAGGCAGCCCCACTCCTCACACAGCCCATAATCCTGGAAAGAAACACACATGTCCTCAATTCCTGTAAATTACTGGCCTTGTCACTCATCCAGCTTTTGCCTGACTTTGCTCAGCAGGCTTGAGCCCGCTAAGTCCTAGAAACACTGGTAAGTGCTTGTGGGAACTTCACTATGGAATTAAGGTGAGATCATAAACTCAGAAGACTAGAGTGGCAAGGTAAGTTAAGAAAATGACTGAAGCAGGCTTACTGTTAAAGTCATTTTCCTTTCAGTTCTACTATAAAAAAGAAGAGCAGATGACATGCAGCAACTGACACTTAGGGTCAGCCCTGGGGAAATATGAAGGAAGTGGTAACAATTGGGAAGACTGTTCAAAGGAGGTAGCACTTACCCAGCTCTGACTGTTGCCATATGAATGGGCAGGTTGGACGTTGTCAGACTTTTATAAGTTAAAAAAAATTTTCTTAATTGTATAATTTTCCTATTTAAAAATGTTGGCAAGGAAGTCAATATGAAAAAGTAAAGGGCCAGGCATGGTGGCTCATACCTATAATCCCAGCATTTTGGGAGGTTGAGGTAGGAGGATCACTTGAGGCCAACAGTTCGAGACCAGCCTGGGTAACACAGGGAGACCCTATCTCTGTAAAAAATAAAAAATCAGGTGGGTATGGTAGCGTACCCTGTAGTACAACTACTTGGGAGGCAGAGGCAGGAGGAAAGCCTAAGCCCAGGAGACTGAGACTGTAGTTAGCCTGATTGTGCCACGGCACTTGGGAGACAGAGTCTGACTCAAAACAAACAAAAAGACAAAGAAAAAAATATTCCTTCTTTGGGTAAAATAACCTCCCATTCTAGTTGGTTGGGTGTGGTGGCTCATGCCTGTAATCCAATTTTGGACGGCCAAGGTGGGAGGATCGCTTGAGCCCAGGAGTTCAAGACCAGACTAGACAACATAGCGAAACCTCGTCTCTACTTAAAAAAAAAAAAAAAAAAGAGAAGAAAAAGTAAAAATTCTGCAGACCAATAATGCAAGGGTCAAGCAAACATGCTGGTGGTTGGATTTCACCCATCCTCCCTCTCACTGCCCCCCAACCCGAATTGGTGAACTGTGGATGAAGTTTCAGAGAATGTAATTCCCAGGTCTTTGTCCAAATATTCCCACAGGATGGTACCTGGAATGCCCTGCCCACAACTCTGCCGGGCTGCCTTCTTCAGGATGCTTCCTTGTTTCTCAGGCAATATTAGGCACCCTGTGTGTTCTCGCAACCTGGGCTTACTTCTGTCACTTGATATATTAGGCTGCTGTCACCTAGGGATGCATCTCACATCACCCCCCTCCCCAAAATGTGAGCTGTTCCAGGACAAGGATTAAGATTAACTATCTTTGTTTCACCACCATCTAGAGACAGTGACTGGCAAAAACAGGCATGCAATAAATGTTTCCTGAATGAATGAATGAGTATCTTCATTTTGAACTATGGTATATCTGCTTCTTAAAAGGTAGATAGGCCAGGCATAATGGCTCATGTCTGTAATTGCAGCACTTTGAGAGGCTGAGACAGGAGAATTGCTTGAGGCCAGGAGCTCAAGACCAGCCTGGACAACACAGTGAGACACTGTCTCTACAAAAAATAATTTAAAAACATTAGCTGGGCGTGGTGGCATGCACCTGTAGTTTCAATTACTTGGTAGAGGTATTGCTTGAGCCCAGGGGTTAGAGGTTGCAGTGATCACACCACTGCACTCAGCCTGGGTGACAAAGCAAGACTTTGTGTCTAAAAAAAACAAAGAAAAAAAGAAAAAAAGAAATGAAAGGAAAATAAAACTCTATATAGTGCTCAAATGACCAATAAACACATGAAAAGACATTCACATTCTTTAGTAATCATGGAAATGTAAATTAAAACAATGAAAAGATACCATCCTATAGCAAAAAGTAAAAAGTTGAACAATATACAAAGTTGGTGAGGTTATGGAGCAATGGGAACTGTGAACAGGAATATAATGGTGACAGCCCATTTGAAGAGCAATTTGGTAACATCCCAGTAAAGGTGAGGACACTTGTGCCCAATGACTCAGCAATTCCACTTCTAGGCATACATTCCGAACCTAGTGTACACATGTAGAAAACCTCACCTAGGAACACAAGAGTGAGAGTACAAAGGTGCTGATTGTATTATTCTCTATACTTACTGCATGTCGACAAATTTCACAATAAAAATTGTGAAAAAATATAAGAAAAAAGTATGTGGTGTGGATGTGAAAGAAATGTGGACATTGATATATAAAACGTTGTCTACACGACCAGGTAAGGAGTTGCAACCTGAATGGCAGATGAAGGGGGATATCAACCAGGAAAGTGGTACCTGTGCTTCTAGAATCAGGTTCATGACCATTGATGGTTCCTCAACACAGCAGCTCCTCAGGGTCTGCCAGTCACACCACACTGGGGGATCCTGCAAACCCAGAATCTAAGGAGAGAGAGAAAAATCCATCAAATCACGCTGTAGTTCTCCTTCCCCGAACAAGTTGTTGGGATGTCCAGGGATGGCCATCCCTAGATCTCTGCCCCAAAGTCAAGCTGTCAGAAACTGCCAGAGAGGGGAAAAAGAGAGCAAATGGGGCAGAGATTATTTAGACAGAAGAATGATCCTATCCAGGAAATACAATCAGGGAGCAATGGCTGAAAGGGATTCCAGGATTGGGGCTTCCCATGGCAAGGACGATCCTCAGAGGCTCCGATGCTTCACATGTTGTTTAGCTTTCTGGGGTCCCATGAGCCTCTATCTCAGAACTCCACCCCAGAGCGTCTTCTGGCTTGAATGCTCTGTGGGGTCAACTGTCATGTAGGATTTTAGCACTACATGAAAACTACTGAGGAAGAATGAAAAAAAAACCACAAAAACCCTTTGAATCTACCGTTTTCACTTTCCCTGGTGGGCTCTGGACTCTGTTCTGTTCCAAGGATATGTGGGAAAATTAGTACGTTTTATACTTGTTGTATAGCTGTGCCTCCTAAATTGGTCTCCCTAAGCCTCCTGAGCTTCAATATAACACATCCCACAAGAATCTTCTACTTTTGAAATTGGCACTTTCATGCATTCTTGCAAAATGGCTCTTGAAATTTAGCTGAAATTTAAAACAATCTTTTTTTTTAAGACAGGCTCTCACTCTGTCACCCAGGCTGGAGTGCAGTGGTATGATCATGGCTTATCATGGTCTTGACCTCCAGAGCTCAGGTGATCCACCTGCTTTAACCTCCTGAGTAGTAAGGACTACGGGCATGTACTGCTGCACCTGGTTAATTTTTTCCTAAATTTTCTGTAGAGATAAGATCTTGCTATGTTGCCCAGGCTGGCCTTGAAATCTTGAACTCCTGGGCTCAAATGATCCTCCTGCCTCGGCCTCCCAAAGTGCTGGGATTGCAGGCATAAGCCACCATGCCTGGCCTAAAACAATCTTTATAAAAGATACAATATACAAAAACATACACAAAGCTCAAATAGATATCTGAAAAAGTCTTTATAGACTGTAAAGTATCATTCTAATGTTAACGTTGTTATTTTTACCTTCCCTCGATGCAAAGCTTTTAAAATTATAGGAGTAACTATACAGAAACCAGATAGGAGGCCTCCTGGCTGCTCCCCTAAGAACAGAAGCCAGATGCAGAGCAAAACTCAAGTTTTCATTTCTATTTTTTAAGATTCTCCATCACATGAGAACCAGCAGGAGTTGGCCATAGGGTGAGACACCTGTTTTCTTTCTCTTGTGCTAGGGCCATACCTTCTGGTATACATGCAGCTCTGCCAGCTTCCTCTGCAGCTCACCCTGCAGGCCTTCTGGGATGGCCATGTCTGAAATGCAGTAGGCCAGGATCTCCAGACACGACTCCAGGGGCCACCTATCCACAAATCGTAGGGCCAGCCGACTTCTCAGAGATGCATCCTTCATAGGGAACAGGTACTGCCAACCTTCCTTGTCTATAAGATAAAAAAGACCCCAGTGGCAGCAAGTCTGGTACCTGAAGAGCACCTAAAGAAGAAGGAAGGAGAAGGAGGGAGGGAGGGAGGGAGGAAGAGAGAAAGGAGAGAGGGAGGGAGAAATGTAGGAAGAAGAAAGGAGGGACAGAGGGAGGGAGGGAGGAAGGAGAGAAGGAAAGAGGGAGGGAGAAAGAAAAAGGAAGGAGGGAGGGAAGGAAGGGAAGGAGGGGGAAGGAAGGAAGAAAAGAGGGAGGAGGAAGGAAGTGAGGAAGGAAGGAGGGAGGGAGAGAGGAAGGGAGGGAAGGAAGGAAGGAGAGAGGGAGGAAGGGAGGAAGGAGAGAGGGGGGAGAAAGGAGGAACAGAGGGAGAGAGGAAGGAAGAAGAGAAGGAAAGAGAGGGAGGGAGGAAGAACAAAGGAAGGAGGGAGGGAAGGAAGGAGAAAGGAAGAAAAGAGGAAGGGAGGGAAGGAAGGAAAGAAGGAAAGAGGGAGGGAGGAAGGAAGGGAGGAAGAAAAAAGGAAGGAGGGAGGGAAGAAGGGGGAAGGAAGGGGAGGGAGAAAGGGAGGGAGGAAGGAAGGACAGAAGAAGAGATGATGCTCTCTGTTTTGGCCTGCTGCACGTATGACATTGTTTCAGACTCACTTTGTCAGTGGAACTTTAGTTTTCCCTGAATTTCCACACATAACTACTTGAAAGCTATTTTAGGCAAACTAGTTTCACTTCCTGGATATTCTGTCATCATGATTTAGCAGCTCTCTCTCTTCCACACCCACCTCACAGATCTGATCTTGGAGATATAAAAACCAGACTCGAAGCAATCAAGACCACACATTAGGTTTCTCTACCTTCCCAAGGATAGATATTTTTCCTTTCTGAAGGGCAGTCAAGCCTCCTGCCCAAAAGTCACCCCTTACAGTACACCAGTGCTTTTTCTCCCTAATGGAGTGTTGTAGCTCATTGGCTTTCTACTCTGGTGACCATCAACATTTCCTGGTGAGGGGTTGTCAGATAGACCCACAACCTGCTTTTATAATAAAGTTTTATTAGAACACAGCCATGTTCATTCCTTCAGGTATTGACTATGGCTGCTTTCATGCTGTAATGGCAGAGCTGAGTAGTTATGGTGAGACCATATGGCCTATAAAGTTTTTTACAGAAAAAGTTCGCCGAACTTTGTTTTAAAGAGAACACTTGCCTGAACCCCATCTGGCCTTTGAGGGAGGGGCTCAGATATTTGTAGTTTATAGAATTTAACAATGTTGTGATATGAACAATTGAGAATACTGATTATTAAGTAAGAGTGCCTATCCTAAAGCCAGACAGACTTGGGTTCTTAGTTCTGCTTCACTATTTCCCTCTCTGGGCAAATTTCCTATTCTCTCTGAGCTCAGTCTCCTCTCAATAACATGAGATTATGATGGGACTATTCCCTAGAGTTAGTGTGAGGATTAAATGTAATGAGACACTGTGTGAACGCTACATATTACCACTAGGGGAAGAGGGAGGCATGGCTTTCTGCTCACCACATGCCGCAGCGCAGCTCAGGATTGCATCCTTGATGCTACTCAGATCGTCCACATCCCGCCCGAACACTTCAGTGATTTGAAGGGCTCGGGACCAATTTTTGGCCACGAGGGATTCCTTGAAAGCCTCAGTCAGCACATTCAGGGCAGTCGGAGAATGTAGACCCAGGAGGACAGTAGAAAGGCTGGCCTGACCACAGAGACTGGCTGCCAGACTCTGCCCCTGCTGAGTGGACCCTCGCAGGGGCTCCCAGGCAGCCAGGAGGGAGGCCTCAAGCATGGGGCACTGTTCCAGAAGGCGCTCACACTCCCGGGCTACCTGCTCTGTGGTCAGAGGCACCTCTCTGCGGCCGCGGAGTTCCTTCCAGGACAAACTAGGCTTGGGGACCTTTAGCCTTGGGGACGCCCCCAGGCAGGCCATCATGGCCAGGAGCTTTGAGCGGGACTTAAGGAAGGCCAAGGCTGAGGAGGTGAGGGCTGGGGGTGATGGATCCCTCAGGGATGCGTGAGGCTTTCTTTCTAGTGCGGGAGTCTCGGTTGGCTTGCGGGAGCTCAGTGAAGAAAGTGGGAGGTCGTCAAGGCAGTGGGAAGCGTGCAACTGGGCCAGGGTGCCCAGGCTGGTCAGGAGGGCTGACGTCTGTTGGTTCTGCCAGGACGGGCAAAGAGCAAGGGGCTCGCAGCAGCAGTTGACAAGGACCTGTGGCACACTCAGGTTGAGACTCTCTCGGGTCAGAAGGGCAGCCAGCCTTGGGGGGAGAAAACAGAGGGCATGCGGGCTGAATATACAGGCACTGTGACTTAGTCATATAATTTTTTTTTTTTGAGTTGGAGTCTCACTCCGTCGCCCAGACTGGAGTACAGTGGCCGCTCCTGGCCACCGCAGCCTTGACCTGCTGGGCTCCGGCGATCCTCCTGCTTCAGTCTTCCAAGTAGCTGGAACTACAGGTGCGCGCTACCACGCCCGGCATATTTTTTTTTGATTTATTGTAGAGATGAGGTCTCGCCAAGTTGCCCAGTGGGTCTCGAACCCGTGGGCTAGGGCAATCTACTCACCTCAGCCTCCCAAAGCACGGAATTACAGGCTGAGCAGTCCGGTTTAGTCATACAATTTATTCATTCTTACACAAGCACATGGAAACAAAGGCTCTTAATTGTCCACCCCTACCCCCTTTTTAAACACAAAATGAGATCTATTAGACACACTGCTCTGCCTCTTGCTTTTCCACTTAATAAAATGCCTGGGAGACCTGTCCATATCCTGCTACAGAGAGGACCTTCATTATTATTATTATTTTTTTACTGCTACATAGTATTCTATTATGTGGGTGAAACATAACCTAGCTAGCTAGTTTCCAGTTAGGGCATGATGGAGTTTTCTGATCTATTGCTATTACATAGTAGGCTGTAATGAAATGATTCTGCACATACAATACTTATCATATGCATAATAAATCTGCTGGATGAATTTTCCAATGTGAATTGCTAGGTCAAAGTGCATATGAATTTTAACAGATATTGACAAATAGACTTCCCACAGGGGCTGTACCAATTTATATCCTACCAGCGATCTGTGAGAATCTCTGTGAATACTTGTTTTCCTATAGATTAACTCACTATTGTGTTATCAAATTCTGAATTTTTGCTATCCATAAAGTGAAGAGTCATCCATTAATTTCATGCCTGAATATACATGCTAAAGGTGTTGAGAGAGAAAGAAAAACAAGGCATATAGAATTTTAAGATTACTGCAGATTAAGGACAAAGTCTGGAAGAAATCCCCACTCTCTGTGCTGACCATAAGCACAACCCCTCCGAGTCCTTGGCATTCTTGAAGAAGTAATCAGAGAGGCCCATGGCCAACTTGCAGGGAGCGACTCTTACCTGTCTGGGGGAACTTGTCTCTCAAGCAGGAGGTGGGACACCAGTTGGGAAGAGCTCTGTTGCAGCAGAACAAAGGGATTTCCTACCTTGACCTCCACGTGATCTGCGAAGATAAAGAACATGACTTCTGTTTGTACCACTGACTGAAACATTTCAGAGCCCTGTTTTCCAGAATCAATTAAAAACTACAGCGTTGACTAGACATGGTGGCTCACGCCTCTAGTTCCAGTGCTTTGTGAGGCTGAGGCAGGAGAATTGCTTGAGACCAGCAGTTTGAGACCAGCCTGGGCAACACAGTGAGACCCCATTTCTACAAACTTTTTTTAAAAGTAGAGTGTCAAAATGAAGATGCTAAGAGCCCTTCTGGTAATTCATTCCACGTAAAGGGTACTCTCACCATGACCTGGACCACAAGTTTATCCACACCTTACCACTACTCTAAAGGCTTCCAACCCCCAACAAGCTTCAGTGGGCAGGTCTAGAGACAGCTCACTCCTGCCCTCTTCATCCTGAATGAAGTGTATGTATCCTTGCTCTGTGACTCAAGAATCTGGTTCTCCTATCAGACTTGATTCTTCTGCTGGGTCCTCAAATCCACAATGGACCAGAGATATTTCATGCTACTAATTGCACAAAATTTTATTTTTATTTTTAGAGATGGGGTGGTCTCACTATGTTGCCCAAGCTGGTCTCAAACTCCTGGGCTCAAGTGAGCCTTCCACACTTGGGAGTCACTGCACCTGGCCTACATGAAAATTTATCCAGTACTTCCATGTGCTGTATAACTACACAAGCACACAGATGAATATACCAGACAGAGATGGGTAAGAGGAGGAACCTTATAAGCCCAGTGTTCTTGGCAACTGCTATACCTCTTCACCAAGCACCTGTCCTCTTCCTTGGCTGGCACACTCACAGGCCAGTCACAACTCCATTTCCTCTTTCTTGCTACTCACCAGGCTCGGAGCTCAGACTTCGAAGGAGAACTGCAGCCAGAGTGCTGCAGTAGCTGAAGAAGGTGCCCACATAGTCAGTCTGTCTGCCACCTGTGGGGCTCTGTTTGCCCAGGTTCTTCTGGAGGAGCTGAGTCTGGGTGTGCACAGGGTGGGTCTCTGCCTCAGGAGCTTTCTGGGCTGCCTGCTCCACCAGAGAAGAGAGGGGAGGACTCCTGGGCTCTGCAAGGAGCATGACAGGATTAGGGACACAGGCTTTAGTCTGTGTACCCAGCTTTGGGTCCATTTCTGACTCAATATGAGAACTGAGCCTTGTATACACTGCATGGAACATCCAATAGCCTGCACTTATAAGTAAGACAGATATAAAATCTCAAGTTGGGGCTGGGTGAGGTGGCTCACACCTGTAATCCCAACACTTTGGGAGGCTGAGGCAGGAGGTTTGCTTGAGGCCAGGAGTTCAAGACCAGCCTGGGCAACATAGCAAGATCTTTTCTCTACAAAACAACAACAACAAAAGGCCAGGTATGGGGAGCATGCACCTATAGCCCTGCTGAAGTGGGAGGATCCCTTGAGTCCAGGAGTTGGAGGCTGTGGTGAGCCAGGATCATGCCACTGCACTCCAGCTTGGGCGACAGAGTAAGACCCTGACTAAAACAAACAAATAAAAATTCCCTGTAATCCAAGCACTTTCGGAGGCTGAGATAGGGGGGTTGCTCTGAGCCCACGGGTTCGAGAACAGTCTAGGCAACTTGGTAAGACCTCATCTCTACAACAAATCAAAAAATTAGCCAGGCATGGTAGCACACGCCTGTGGTTCCGGCTACACGGAAGGCTGAGGTGGAAGGATCGCCTGAGCCCAGCAGGTCGATGCTGGGGTGGCCATGAGCATGCCATTGCACTCTAGCCCAGGCGATGCAGTGAGACTCCAGGCGATGCTTTGAGCCTGGAGTATAGAAAATTACCCCTGGGGGTAATTTTCACCTTGGTGTCTCTGGGGTGGAATAGCTTTATCTTTTGGGGAATTGATCAATGTTTACTAAGGCTGGCTACATCTCTTATTCGTAATGAGAAAAATGTAGTATCAACTAGTAGGGTGTTCACCATCCTTTCAATTAAGAGGTGGGGACATAGGTGAAATTGTGTGATGAAGTTATGAGATATGCCCTGGCTAAACAATGGGCAGGCAGAGCCCCATGCCTCTGCTCCAAAGTGCTCCCTCACTCTCAGGGGTTTCCTCTGCCCAGTTCTGCCCTTCTTTGTTCCACGTAGACGACCCTGTACCTGGCAGCTCTAGTGCCTCTCTCAGCGACTGAAGGGCCTGATCTAGCTGCTGGGAGAGGGTGGTGTGGCTGGTGACACAGTCCTCCGTCAGGTTGGGCCAGCACGTCTGTAGCAGCTCCGTGATACTGCACCGGGGAGGGCCTCCTCCCTTGTCTTCCATACTCTCTGTGGAAAGCAAGTGAGGAAGACAAAGTGAAGCCTGCCACTCACATAATGTTCCATATCCAGGAGAAAGAAAAGGGGGAAATGCAACTCACCCAGTTTGGTTTGTCCGGCTGACATAAATGGATAGTTGAGAATCTTACTGATTTGCTGAAGAACAGCTGGAAAACCTCGAATGCCATCAGCATTGAGAAGCACATGTTCTAACCTTCGACCTGGAAATGGATGAAGGAAGAAAGAATGCAAAAACAAACAAACAAAAAAATTAAGGCATTTTTCAGAGACTGAGACTCAGTCCTGTATTTACAAGTGAAATTTTATTTTCTCCAATATTAAGGAGGGATATGGCTGTTCCCAAATGGGTGACACCTGGTTTATTCCATACCCCAGCTTCCAGGACCACCTCTGGCAAGATGCCTCTGCTGTCAATAGCAGTGGATTTAGAATCTCCAGCAGTCCTATGGAATTGCTGCCCTAAGCTGATTGGATTTGCCTTGGTACTGCCCTGAGTTGCAAATTTGAGCTGGGACCCTTTCTGTCTTCTTTAATTGTTTTAAGTGATGTCTTGACATTCTGATTACGACTAGAGACAACTTTATGGACAGAGATTATTCTTCATACACCTCCTATACCCCCATATACTTGGGATGATCTGAAGACACAGTAGGTACTAAAAAGATTCATAATTAATTGATATAAAATGGTTTCAGCTATCAACAGCTTGAATAATACCTCCTCTCATTTTAGAATGTATTAGATGGGGGAAGGCACATTGTTAGACAAAAACAGTATTGTGTAAGCCATTGTATTCTTTCTTAGAAGCAATATGTGGACATTAAAGGACATTTTAACAGCAGCTCAGAAGGATTTGGAGCCAGATATAGAAAGGAGTTAACACAGTAGGCCTGACATTGCTATCCTTATAAGGCCTTCTTTCAAGGTTGGTCCTTGGCTGGCGTTTATGGACTTGACTGGTAAACAGTTTCCTACACTGATATAAAACTTTCCCTAAATAATGAGAGTGCCTCACTGGGCCTAAACTATTTCTACAGTATCATGTATGCTGAATGCTGAATACCTGCTTTCTTGTTGGGAGTCCAGAATTTGGTAGGTGTTAGGCAGAGGGTGTCTTTGTCACCATCCCAATAAAAACCTGGGGTCTTGGGTCTGTGGTGAGATTCCCTGTAACAACACTTTGTCAGTGTTGGCACAACCCATTGCTGGAGGAATGAGCATGTCTTGTGTGGCTCCATAGGGAGAGGACTTGTGGAAGATTGTGACTGGTTTCCTTCATACTTTATCCCATGAGCCTTTGTTCTTTGATGATTTTGTTTTGTATCCTTTTGCTGAAATGCATCTTAGCTGTGTGTATGACTATATGCTGAGTCCTGTGAGTTCACTGAACCTGGAGGTGGTCTTGGGGATCCCAGACACAAGGAGCTATTCATACTGTGACCTATTCACAACTCCTCTCTTCATATTACAGAGGCAGAACATGCTCCTTTCTCCCCTGCTGCTCAGTTTTTCCAATGTTTGGTACAGGTATCAAGGCTGGGTGGGAGTGGAGATTTGCCTGATTCTATCTTCATATACCTGATTCCTCTGAGAGTTCTATATACACATTTCTAGGATATCATTAACCTCAAGGTATGACCATCCCTCCGACTGTGATTCATTGATTTTTCCCTCACACCTAGTTTACAAATTCAAGATGGCCCCAAATTCTAGGTTAAATGAGGTTCAATAAGAGGGGGCATGTGTTTTAAAGGCTCATATTCCATCTATATCATTTTAGGATGTCTATTTCTTCCTTGAATTAATCTACCAATTGAAAAAGAGTTTCCCCAAATGACTGCAGATTGCTACAGCTATTAAAAAGGCAAGACTCAACAGACCATATTTATGTTATCAGGTTGAACATGAGGAAATTTAAGAATCCTTTTTCCTTGTCCTCTCTCTTCCAATAACTACTTATTTTCTTTTTTTTAGTTGAGGTCTCACTCTGTCGCCCAGGCTAGAGTGCAATGACATGATCACAGCTCACTGCAGCCTCGACCTCTTGCGCTCAGGTGACCCTTCTGCCTCAGCCTCCCAAGTAACTGGGACTACAGGCATATGCCACTATGCTCAGCTTATATTTTGATTTTTTTTGTGGAGACAAGGTCTTGCTATGTTGCTCAGGCTGGTATCAAACTCCTGTACCCAGGTAATCCTCCTGCCTCAGTCTCCCAAAGTGCCGGGACTATAGGTATGAGCCACAATGCCCAGCCCCAATAACTACCTTCTTCTTGCACAATTTATTAAATCACTCAGAAAGCCCATCTCCTCCTTTGAGAATTAAGGGATATGGCTAAAGATGCACACTTACCCCGGCTCTCAAGGCTGCTGTTCAGACGCCGCTCGGCTGTCTCCAAGAGCTGCTTGCAGGTTTTCCAGAGTTGGCAATGACAGCAAGCTAGGTCAAATGCAGCCATGGCGGGGGGACTGAGGTCTTCCAGAACCTCTCTCAGGGGGGCAGTAGGCTCCACCAGAGAAGTGCTTATCCAGAAGTCCTCCTGGAGCGTGGAGATGGGGTCTCCAGAGGTGCTGAGCAGCTTGTCGGTCACATCAGAGATGGAATAAAATACCATTCCTGGACAGCCAGCATGGAGTAAAAAATGAGGGGTTAAAATGATTCTAACTACTACTTTTATTAGTTTTTAAAGACATTTGAGGTTCACCTGCACAGGATACCCTCAATGTGTATTGGCACTATTGTTACAGCCCACTCTGTAACAATGGCAAGAAGAGGACAAACTAGAGAAACTCAGAATGGTCCAGACAAGAGAGAACTTCTTCCAGATAGGACCTGAGAGGAACTTGAGGAAGGATGATGTGGAGTTGTGTGTGCTAATCAGAAAAGACTGCTAAAACACATTGCTAAAAACCCACTCTTAATGTCATAAGAGTACGTGAACATTAAAAACAAGAAGGATGTGTCGGTAGTCTTGTGAATGGGCTTAGAGCATTTCTGGGAGAAGACATAAGAAGCAACATGTGGTGGTAACTTGATATATAGAGCCTAGCCCAGTAAGAGATGTGAAAACACGGGACAAGATCTATCTCCAAGAAATAATGAAAGGATGAGGTTTTTTGCAGTGCTCCCAAGGTCAAGGATTGAGACCTGTGAGTCCCAATCCTGTAAATGTTAATACACAACTTCTTCACTTTAAGGAATAGTAAAATAATATTTTTTATCCCTGAATAATTACATAGGAAGGAAATAAACTCCTAACCATTTCCTGAAGTTTTCCCAAGGTGAGAAGATTGCTTGAGCCCAGGAGTTCAAGACCAGACCAGGCAACAAAGCGAGACCTCATCTCTACAAAAAATTAGAACATTAGCCAGGCACAGTGATGTGTGCCTGCAGTCCTAGCTACTTGGAAGAATGAGGTGGGAGAATCACCTGAGCCTAAGAGGTTGAGGCTGCAGTGAGTCATGACTGCCACTGCACTCTAGACTGGACGACAGAGCAAGACCCTGACTCAAACACATAAAATACACACACACACACACACACACACACACACACACACACACACACACACGATGGAAACAGCATTCATGATCCCCAGTTTAAGTCATGTAGGACAAGGTTAAAGGAGATGGATGACATGTGAATGTCATGGTCAGGGAGGTTGGGTGCAGCTGGAAAATGACTCAATGTGTCAAGATTGTTGTTTTTCAAGGCAGGTGTACTGCTTTGGATTTCTGCCTAGGATTTGGGTGCTTTCTCCCCTTTCTCCACTCCCCCATCCCCCAGCCACCTCATCACCAGTGGTGGCAGAAGGAAGCCTGACCTGCTGCTGCAGCGCTGCCAATGGCCTGCAGGGTTGAGCGGCCGCTACCAGTTCTCCGAATGGTGTTGCTGCCCCCATCTGGGTTCTGGTTTTCAATCTTGTGCTCTACTTGGGCCAGCTCCTGGATCACCTCCTGGTAGCGCTCCACAAACATCAGTTCCCCTGAGCTGGGTGAGGATTTCAGGTTGAACATGAACACCACCTGTCATGGGAGAAAAAGGAATGTGGGGCCGTGGTGGGCCCACTGGGCTGGGGAATGTCTAGAGAAGGGAGATCTTGCCAACCTTTAGACTATGGCCCTAAGATGTCTGCTTTGTAGGGTCAGAAGTACACTGAAGTCAGAGGGGGAGATCAGATAGAAAAATAACTCATAAAATTCAGTAAGAAAGCCACCAAAGCCTCAGGAGAAAATAAGCAAAAGATATGGACAGTTTCAGAGGAAATATATATGACTCATACAAAAAAAAATGAGACTGTGTTTTCCCTTACCAGTCATCCAAGAATTTAAGTAATAATATAATTTTGCACCTATTACAATAACAAAGTGTAAAAAATCCACAGGGGTGGTATTAACAGCTGTCACAACTTTTTTGAAAAGCACTTTGGCAATCTATAAAGGCTAAAAGTGTTTTATCTTTTGACCTAGTAATTTTTATAAGAAACTTTAAGAAAATAATTCAAAAGGCTTAATGCCTAAAGATTGGCACTATATTGGCACTATTTATTACCATGCTTACAGTTTAAAAATATAATCTAAATGTTGAGAAATAGGGAAATGGCTAAATATAGTTACTTGACCAGATTATTGTGAGGTCACTAAAATCAAAATTATAAGGGAAATGCTTGTATCATAATGTAAAAAATGCATGATGTAAAGTTTTAGATTCAAAATGACTTCAGCTATATAAAAGCCATATATATCTTGGAAAAATATTAGTAAAAAAAATCTCTAATATTGGTTGTCCTACACAATAGAGTTAAAAAAATTTAATTTTCTTGCTAATACTTTCTGATTTTTTTTATACTTTGCACAACTTACTCTGTATCCAGGTTAAAAAAAAGGGGGTGAGGGGGCACTGAGTGCAGTGGCTCACGCCTATAATCCCAGCACTCTGAGAAATTGAGGTGTGAGGACTTGAGCCCAGAAGTTGGAGACCAGCCTGGGCAACTACTTGGTAGGACTCCAACTCTACTCAGGAGGCTGAGGTGGAAGGATCACCTGAGCCTAGGTCGAGGCTGTAGTGAGATGTGATCATGCCACTGTAGCACTCCAGCCTGGCAAGAGTGAAACCCTGACTAAAAAAAAAAAAAAGAAAGAAAGAAAAAAGAAAAAAGGATCAAGGCTCAAAGAAATGATGAGAAGTAGGGAACACTTAGGGGTAAAGGGTCAGGGTCACAGGACTCCTAGCCATCTTCCTCTAGATTTGGGTATAAGAAAGGGTGAGGAGGGCCCTATCTGTCCCCAAGGTCCATAAAAATATTCATATTAGTAAAGTATAAGATCTAAAATGATCAGAGGAAGTTAAGCAAAAATTATCCTAGCATCTAGATTACTCCTAGATTTATTCCTCAACAAATGTACTCACATGAAAGAAAAATTCTCATCTACATGATAAAATTATCATAAATATACCAAGAGCATTTTTAAAATTAGAAGAGTAGTATTTTATACTATTAATTTTAAGCAACAGTACATGATATTTATATTTCTCACAGCTGGTACATACTTCTCCTAACATGAGGTGGAAAGCAGGTGTTATATTTAACGTGGATTTTCAAAGGAGGATATTGAAGCCCAGAGGGGTTCAGAGTCTTTCTGATTATGATGCCATACTATTTTCCCTACACAACACAAGTACTCTAGTTTGCTAGCTACCTATAAAGCTTGTATATTGAACTGGCATTCAATTTATAGTTGAAAATTGTGTACATCCCTTCCGGGAATATATCTGGAAGAGCTCAAATCACTCTATAAAAAAGATTCCTGCACACGCATGTTTATTGCAGCATTATTCACAACAGCAAAAACATGGAACCAACTGTGCTGCCCATTGAAAGTGGACTGGATAAAAAAGAAAAAAGGATATTATGCAGTCATAAAAACAAAATTATGAACTTTGAAGCAACTTGGATGGAATTAGAGTCTATAATACTTAGTAATTTACCATAAAAACAAATATCTGAGCACTACATGTACTCACTCATTAGCAGACCCTGAACATTTATCATAATACTATAAGAATGGGATTGGCAGTAGTGGGATACTGTGGGGGAGGGGGGAAGGGGGTGGCATATAACATTAATAAGTGTATCAAGCTTTACCTGTACGATGGTCACTTATGTACCTAATCCTGAATTATACCCCATATCTTTAAAATAAAAAATAAAGTAATAAAGTCTTCTAAAAAAAAAAAAGTTGTGTACATCATGGTTTTTAACTATATAAAAACATGTATGTGTTCAGAGATGGAGTACAGGAAAGAAGCAGAAATTTCACTGTTTCAGAGCAGTGGGATTGTGACCGAGTATTTTCTTTTGCCTTGTTCAAATACTGTTTATGTTAAGAACACATAATTTAATGTCTCTAAAGCTGCAGTGCTGAGGACTGAGCCTGGACATATGGAAACTCCCTCCTGCTCCTCCTGCTCGATGTGGACCCCAAGTATTCTGGGTGGTTCCGGCTGCACATGCATCTTCTTTACCTGCAGTCCAGTGGGCTATGGCCAGTCAGGGGCTGACTTAGCATTCTAGGCTCCCCTCACCTGATGGGCTTCTGCAAAGTTTCCACGGAGGATGCAGGATGCCAGCAGTGACTCAGGTGGGGAGAACATCATGGGGATGAGTGAACTTTGAGGTTGGGGCTGCAAATGGCCATCCAGCTCATTCCGCCCAGACACAGCGCTCAGACTTCCTTCTGTTGGGACACAGGAACATGGGGGAGCCAGGGAGGTGATAGAACTCGAGGGAGTATTATACTGCTGCATCTCCCACCAAATTTTTCTCTCCTCAAAGTCCTTCTCTAAGGGTCTGTAAACGGGTCTTAGTTTGTGCTCAAATGAAGAGTAAACTACGTATTGTCTTTTAGTGCAAGATGTTAGTACCAACTACCTTCTTCGGGTATTCCTCTCTATTTCTCTCTGTTGATGGGTCACTCTATTGAGAATGAAACAGCCCTTTGCCTCTTCCCAGCTGAAATTTATCTGGCCATCTGTCAATCTTCTTGAACACAGGCATGGATTGCTCAGTCCCGGTTTCTACACCATAGTGCATGAAAACTCTACATCAGGGCAAAGCTGCTTGAAGTTGGCAGCTGGTTGGAATTTGCATACCTGAAGTACTTGTGCTCAGTTCACTACTTGTACTCTCCAGGGATGGGTTAGAATTTCTGTCCCGGCCATCTATTAGGAAGAAGAGAGAAAAATCAATCATCGTCTCCTTTCTGTGTAGGAACTGTGAAGTTGGCTTGAGAGGCAAGATCTGGGTAGTTAGAGTGCGAGGACACTAAGACCACCATACAACAGCTGCTGTTATTTCTACAGCAAAATGTAAGCTCCTACAGACAAAAGGCAAAGGATGGGTTTAATATGGCCCCAGAGTTCACTCGGGTAGTAGTAGCCTATACCAGTGGTTCCCAACCTGTGGGCCTCAGAGCCCAGGAGCTTTCAAGTTACTTTGAGGGGCCAGTGACCACTACCTGCTCACTAAGCACTGGTAATGTTCTGAAAAAAATAAGCAAATGGCTATTATGATCGAGAAGTAGTAGGGTGCAAAGAAGGGCCACAACATTTTCTGACATAGAAAAAGGTGTCCTCATACTCGAAAGGTAAAGAACCAAAGTATAAGTTCTGGCCAGTCAAAGCCTGCAATATGGAGAGCCCTGGAGGAAAAGCTTCTTCTCAACATCAGCTTTCTGGAAGTAATGGGGCTTTTGAATGGAGGCTCCCATTCCTTAGAATGGTCATTCAAGGGCTGTATCAGTCCCATGCAAGGGAATCCCCTTGATTCATTGTATGGGCTGCCCTTTACAAGGAGCTGTAGGCAGGAGATGATGGGCTGTGCATTCTTGGTCTGGATGGGTCAAGTGGATGCAAACTCTGCCTCTGACCCAAACCAATGAACTCAGTAGCTTCAGGGCCTTCGCCACTTGGCTTTAAAGGCCTCTCTCGTGGCTTCCCCCACCCTGCCTGGAATGTTCACCTTTCTTTCTGCCACTTAGCTAGAGCCTACTCATTCTTTGGAGTTTGGTTCAAGAGTCAGTTCCTTTGTGAAATCTGTGGCCCTGAGTTTTGCAAGCCAGGCTCTGTCCCTTCTAAGAGATTTCTTCCATTTTCAGGCACAGTCTCAGGTGAGTTTAAGCTTTTCATGTATACTATCCAAGCAGGTACATTACAAATTCTCTGAAGGCAAAGGCCTGGTTTATGTCTCATTCACCTCCCTCAAGATACCTAGTATTGTTTAGCACACAGGAAACTGTCATGGATTCTGTGTTAGTTATTTAAAAGATTAGCATTGAAAGTCATAATGAAATTTTGATGAACTAAAAATGCAATATTCCTGTATAATGTGCCTGTATTGAACTCCTCCAAAAAAACCCCAAAAAACCAAAACCAAAAAACCTAAATAGGATCAAATGACAAAATAGAGAAAAAATTATAGCACACAATGACAAAATATTTTCCTTAATGTATATAAAGAGATTTCAGTTGGGCTAATGCCTGTAATCCCAGCACTTTGGGAGGCAGGGGCAAGAAGATGGCCTGAGCCCAGGGTTTGAGACCAGCCTGTGCAACTTGGCGAGACCCCATCTCTACAATAAATCAAAAATTAGCTGGGCATGCCTGTGGTTCCGGTTACTTGGAAGGTGGAGGAGCCCAGCAGATCAAGGCTGCAGTGGCTGTGAGTGTGTCCCTGCACTCTAGACTGGGCGACAGAGTGAGACTCCAACTCAAAGAAAAAAAGAAAAAAGAGCTTTCTCTATTTCAAAAAGAAAGATAACCCAATAGAAAAGAAGACCTTACATATGATTAGGTAGTTCACAGGACTATATAAATGGTCAATAAATATATTAAAAGACATTCAGTACAAAAAATTAATATTAAAGCAATGATGCACATTATATTAGTTATATTGATGAAAATTAAAAAAAATCAAATACTACTTGCTGATGAGTGTATGTACAAATAGGCAATGATGTACAGCTTGTAGGAACAGAAATCATAGGGGGGTGGGGGATGGGAAGAGGTTGGTGAATGAATACAAAATAATAGCTTGATAGAAGGCAATCCACTCACTTCAGCCTCCCAAAGCGCAGGATTATAGGCTGAGCCACTGAGCCTGGCTTATTGTATATGCTGGTAAATATGGTTAACTATCATCTATTGTATATTCTCTTTTTTTTTTTTGAGTCGGAGTCTCACTCTGTCGCCCAGACTGGAGTGCAGTGGCCGCTCCTGGCCACCGCAGCCTCGACCTGCTGGGCTCCGGCGATCCTTCCGCCTCAGCCTTCCAAGTAGCTGGAACTACAGGCGCGCGCTACCATGCCCGGCTAATTTTTGATTTATTGTAGAGATGAGGTCTCGCCAAGTTGTCCAGGCGGGTCTCGAACCCGCGGGCTCAGGCAATCCACTCACTTCAGCCTCCCAAAGCACGGGATTACAGGCTGAGCCACCGAGCCTGGCTTATTGTATATTCTCAAAAACCTAAAAGAGAGGTTTCTGAATGTTCACATCACAAATAAATTATAAATGGTTGAGGTGACAGATATGCTAATTACCCTGATTTGATCATTATACATTAAATACACATGTTGAAATATCACCCTTGCAGGGTGTAGTTGCTCATGCCCGTAATCCCAGCACTTTGAGAGACTGAGGCAGGAGGATTGCATGAGCCCAGGAGTTCGAGACCAGCCTGGGCAATACAATGAGACCCTGTCTCTACACCAAATAAATAAAAAATTAACCGGTCATGGTGGCACACGCCTATAGTCCCAGCTACTTGGGAGGCTGAAGTAAGAGAATTGTCTGAGACCAGGAGGTCCAGGCTGTGGTGAACTGTGAGGATGCCACTGCCCTTCAGCCTGGGTGACAGAGTGAGACCTTGACTCAAAAAAAGAAAAAAAAAAAAAAAAAAAAAATATATATATATATATATATAATTATATGCCAATGAAAAATAAAAGGAAAAAAATAATAAGACCTACTTCATAGTATATTGTGAGGATTAAATAAGTTAGCAAATATAACTCCAAGAGCAGCATCTGTCATACAATGAGCACTTAATAAATCTTAACTCTTACAGAAAAATTGAAAAAGAAATTCAAATTCGTTCATCATCTTTAGGCAATTGGGTCATCTCTGTCTATATTTTACGTGTATATACCTTTGATCTAGCAATTCTACTCCTAGGAGCTTATCCTATGCACAGACATTTGGATAAGATTGTTTATTGTAGCATTGTTTATAATAGTAAAAAATGGGAAATAACTTAAATGTCCCTGAACAAATTATATATGACAATGGGATACTAAGCAATCTTTAAAATGATAAGTGAAACAAGGTCTCAATTTATAGTATGATGCATCTGTACATATAAGAGGATATATATGTTTGTATTGCATGGATAATTTCTGGAAGGATGGAAGAGAAACTCTTAACAAGGATTACATTGGGGTAGCGGGACTAGGATAATCTTATAGCATTTTTATTGGTTTGCTTTGGCCATGTGCTTTTTCCTAAAGAATGTTAGGCATGTGGCAATACCCCACTTGCCTGGTGCATGGGAATGAGGCACAGGGAGAGAGTTCTTCAGGTTACCCGCCCGGCTCCTTCTTGTCCGATGGCCCCGGTGGAGACTGGGGTGCCGTGTGGCAACAGGCCGGTGTCTTCGGGAAGGCTGCTCCTCTGAAATAGCAAACCCAATGGGACACAGAGAGTGATTCACTTTGATCTGACCTACCTCTTGGGGTGACAGGTCGGGGAAGATCAGTACTGGGTTTTGAGACATGGAGCTCTCATCCAGTATTCTGACATTGGCTGCTCTGGTGATCTGTCCTGAGTTGTGGTGTGACTCCCATGTATAGCTCTTGCCCTCCTTCCTGGGATTGTTCTCCCTTCCCACCTGCTGGACCCACTGCTTGTGTTCCCTCCTCTCACCTGACAGGGTCTCACCTGAGTCCTGGTTGCTGGTCACCACCTTGTATCTCCACTGTGCCTCAGAGAGAACCTTGGAGAACCGGTGTAGGCGGCTCTGCAGTCTGTCTCTGCTTCCTGAGCAGCTCTGGTCTTCTTGCTTTGGCTTCTCAGGGGGGTCGTGGCTGCTGAGCTCATCCAGCTGCTCTTGGAGAAGCCCAAGGAAGGCCCCTATTGCAAATTCATCAGCCAGAAATCCACTGATACCACCAGTAAAGTGCTTTAGGTCCAAAAAGCTGTGCCCATGAGGCCCTGGGTAACTGTCTTTTGGTTCTGCCTTCAGACAGCTTGGCGCTGTATAAGCAGGGCTCCTGGGGGCTCCCAGGGAGCCCTGCTCTGACTTCCTCTCAGGCTGTACTATGTGCTGAGGGCTCTCTGCTGGGGAACTCAAGCCCAAGGGGCCCTTCCCCTCAATGTCATCATCCTCAGCATAGTCCTCAGGCAGGTGAGGCTCTGGGTGAAGGTCCGCAGAGGTGATGAGAAGCAATGAGAAGATGTTTTCTAGAAGTTCCAGGCACAAAGAGTCGGGAACACTGCACAGATACTGTCGACACCTGGCCAGGTAAGTTGAGAAGAGATCTGCAGCACCTACAAAAGCATGTATCAAAGAAGATGCCAGAGAAAGAGAAGAAAAGAAAGAATGCAAACACTTCAACATTACTTGTCAGTCAAACATTCTCCCAACTTTAGTTCATTTATTTAGTTTTTAATATCTAAGGAAAGTGAATTTACAGTCAGAAGAATAAGAGAGCTACTCAGCATGATTCTTCATGAGTTGCAGAAAGATTTTGCTACTTTAGCTAAGAGTACAACTTACTGACAGTCATTAATTTGTTTCTGTTTTCAAAATATCATATTTTTCCTCATCCCTCATAAGTACTTCATGTTTCAGTTCCAGGAGTGAAGGCAGCATGCAGACTCCTTACTCCTTAATTCTACTTTCACTTATTCTTTTTTTTTTTATTGAGTTGGAATCTTACTCTGTCACCCAGGCTGGAGTGCAGTGGCACACTCATGGCTACCACAGCTTTGACCTGCTGGGCTCAGGTGATCCTTCTGCCTCAGCCTTCCAAGTAGCTGGAACTACAGGTGTGTGCCACCACGTCCAGCTAATTTTTCTTGATATATTGTAGAGATGAGGTCTCTCCAAGTTGCCCGGGCTGGTTTCGAACCTCTGGGCTCAGGCAGTCCTCTAGCATCCGCCTCCCAAAGTGTTGGGATTACAGGCGTGAGACACTGCACCCAGCTCACTTATTCCTAGGCTTCCTAGATCTCTTAAGAAGTATTTGGCTGGGTATGGTGGCTCACTCCGTAATCACAACACTTTGGAAAGCTGAGGTGGAAGGTCTGCTTGAGCCCAGGGGTTTGAGACCAGCCTGGGCTACACAGTGAGACCTTGTCTCTATAAAAAAATTAAAAAATTAGCTGGGCACACACCTGTAGTCCCAGCTACTTGAGAGGCTGACGCGGAAGGATCACTTGAGCCAAGGAAGTGGAGGCTGCAGTGAGCTATGATTGTGCTACTGCATTCCAGCCTGGGTGACAGAGCAAGACCCTGTCTCAAAAAAAAAAAAAGAAATATTCAATAGTCAAAAAATGAACAGGTTCAGAGGTGAAGGTCTATTCCAAAGCTAGAAGAGAGAGGTAACTGACCACTATCCACAGAAGGCATATTAAAGAATTATAAGTAATTAAGAAAAATGAGAGGATAGGGTATTAGGTTGTAGGCTGTAGGTTGTAACCCGTGAAATTGACTTAGAAGGCTGTATTTAAAAAATGAAATAGAAAATAAAAATAACCAGGAGTGTACTCCATTTGGAAGGATAAGTGTTATTTCTTAACACTTGGTTTCAGGCTGGGCTTGGTGGCTCAGCCTGTCATCCCGGCACTTTGGGAGGCTGAGGCGAGTAGACTGCCTGAGCCTGTGGGTTTGAGACCAGCCCGGGCAACTTGATGAGACCTTGTCTCTACAATAAATGAAAAATTAGCCGGGCATACCAGTGTATGTCAGTAGTTCTGGCTACTTGGAAGGCTGAGGTGGAAGGATCGCTGGAGCTCAGTGGGTTGACATTGGGATGGCCGTGAGTGTGCCACTGCACTCCAGCTTGGGCAACAGAGTGAGACTCTGACTCAAAAACAAAAACAACAACAACGACGACGACAATGACAACAAAACCCCCCAAAAACTTGATCACAGCTGGGTGTGGTAACTTACGCTTGTAACCCAAGTACTTTGAGAAGCTGAAGCAGGAGGACTGCTTGAGCCCAGGAGTTTGAGACCAGCCTAGGTAACATAGCGAGACCTCATCTCTACAAAAAATAAAAAAACGTGGTACATATACATGATGGAATACTACGCAGTCATAAAAAAGAACAAAATCATGAATTTTGCAGTAACCTGGATGGAACTTGAGTCTATAATACTGAGTGACCTCTCACAGAAACAAAGATCCGAGTATCACATGTTCTCACTCATATAATGGACCTTGAACATCCAATGTAATACTATAAGAAAATGACTGACAGTACTGGGAAACTATGGGGGGGAGAGGGGGATGGGATTAACAGTAGCGAGTATCTGTCTGGGGAAGGGGAAACACCTCTTATCAACAGGGTGCCTGAATGAAACGTAATTGTATACCTAACCCTTAACTGTACCCCACAAAACCATAATAAAAAATATTGATTTAATAAAAAAAAAAAAATAAAATAAAATAAAAAATAAGCTGGGTGTGGTGGTATGCATCTGTAGTCCTAGCTACTTGGGAGGCTGAGGCAGAGGAATTGCCGGAGTCCAGGAGGTAAAGGAGTGAGACATGACTCAAAAATGCAAACAAACAAAAAACACTTAGTTTCAGTTTATATACCACATATGTATACATATACATATGTAAACACACAGATTATATACCTAGTACAAACTAGAGTGGGATGTGAACTGCAACTCTCACCACAGATTGTTTAGAAAACCACACTAGGTGATCAGACTCCACTAAAATGCAGGCAGTCATTTGCTTTCTCCCTTTGAATCACACAGGATGATAAATGGATGAGACTATTCTGGGCATTATAAAATCAAGGTCATCCCCCCATCCCAGCCTGGTGGAAGAAGGTAACCACACGAAGCAACTCAATGGGATCGGTTGTTACTAGTGTGTGCAAGGGCTGGAGAGGAGCACTGTACCTGGGGAGGTGACAGAGTCATTTGCTGGCTCCGCAGCTGAGGCTGGGTCTTCAGAGGGGCTATCCTTGCAGTGCGGGCACTGGGAGTGCCGGTGTGAGTTCACACAGAGGGCGTAGATGGCATACTTCATGGCACAGAAGGCCTGGTAGAGTATCAGGTTCTGATACCGGTTCAGGTGCTCAGGGACTAGAGCGTCAAACAAATCTGGAATAGAGAGAAACAGGCAGAACTCCAGAGTTCATTCTTTCAGGTAGGGACTGCAAGGATGGGTAGTGAAACAAGGACATGCTGCTCTTGTATGTCCACTTGTCGGCCCCTCTGGTCAGTATCAACTTTTAGTCCCCTCCGTTTCCTTTTCGCTACTGACCTCCTTTCCTCATATCCCATGACCCCTTCCTGGCATTATTGCCCAGCGCCAGAACTTGCAAGCACCGGAGAGCAAGGGCGACCTTAATTTTGCACCTTAAATGTCTCTCTTGCCTAAACCTAGTCCCAGGTCTACTACTGTCTCTCTTTTGCTTTTTCCAAGCTCCAGTTCTATGTATGTTCCAGTGGGTCACCAGGGATCAGATTTAAAATACTGTACTACTTTGGAAGGTTTCTGTACATGTATGTAGAAGCCAAAGTTCTCATTCCTTTAGGAAATCTCTTAAACAAATTGCCTATCTTTCCAGAAAAAAATACTGATTTTCCAATTGGTAGTACTCTTGAAAAGTAAATCAAAGCAATATCCAGGCTGGGAAACATCTCCTGCCATATGAGAAAGTTTGAGTCTCTCAAAGGCAAGTGCCTCAGTCCTGTGTAACTGGTTGTGACTACACACAATAATACGATTTTTTTTTTAGTCAGGATCTCATTCTTTTGACCAGGCTGGAGTACAGTGGCGTAATCGCAGCTACTGAACTCCTGGGCTCAGGCGATCCTTCCACCTCAGCTTTCCAAGTAGCTAGGACTACAGGTATTCACCACCATGCCTTCTTAGCTTTTTGATTTATTGTAGAGGTGAAGTCTTGCCAAGTTGCCCAGGCTGATCTTGAACTTCTGAGCTCAGGCAATCCCCTCAACTTTGCCTACCAAAGTGCTGGGATTATAGGCATAAGCCACTGTGCCTGGCCATAATAATATGATTTTTGAGAGCAAAAAGAAATATTTGTTCTTTCACAACATATACATGTAGAAACATACTTTGTACCCCACAAATATATACAATTATTATTTGTCAATTAAAATTAAGATAAAATTGAGCCTGGCATGGTGGTCTATGCCTATAGTTCCAGCTACCGGGGATGCTGAAATGGGAGGATCACTTGAGCAGACTGGCCTGGGCAAAAATCAAAACAATAACAAAAAAAAACATGGCGAAAATTCAACCAGTGGGGCAGAGTGGAGGATAAGATGAAACTTAAAAATAAGAAGGAGCTTCTTAATAGGGTCATAAATTTAAGCACAGATCTAAGGTTAGAACAAAGCTTTGCTACTGTGTCAGGCAAATCTTTCTTTTAAACCTCTTGATCTGTTTGATGGAGGATGAAGCAGACAGGGGGAGGGAAGGAAGGCACAAAATGTGCTTTCAGCAGTGACTTACCAGGAATTTGCATGAACACTGACAATGCCAATGCCATGTATTCAGAGCACAGTTCCCAATTCTGTTTCATTGGAATGAGGGTGTCCAAGTGATTCCTGAGATGGTTCCACAAGGACAAGGAATGTGGGGCGGTGCTCAGGGGATTCCTTACATCTCATTAAGAAAGGGGAAGAGGCTGGGCCTGGTGGCTCAGCCTGTAATCCCAGCACTTTGGGAGGCCAAGGTGAATGGATTGCCTGAGCCTGTGGGTTTGAGACCTGCCCGGGCAACTTGGTGAGACCTCGTCTCTACAATAAATCAAAAATTAGCCGGGCGTGGTGGCGCGCGCCTGTAGTTCCAGCTACTTGGAAGGCAGAGGTGGAAGGATCGCCAGAGCCTAGTAGACTGGGGCTGCAGTGGCCAGGAGTGTGCCACTGCACTCCAGTTTGGACGACAGAGTGAGACTCCAACTCAAAAAAAAAAAAAAAAAAGGGGAAGAATGTCCCTATACCCCACAGTCTGATTAGGATAATCAGTGATAACTTAAGGGACGCTTGCTGGACCACTCTCTTGATAGATATCAAAAAATCACATCCAGATCAATCTCATGCTGCAACAAACACGTGCAAGACTGTCCTAAGAGGAAATCCTGGCCAAGTCATTTCATCGCCAACTCACCACGCTCTTGCTGCAGGTCCTTGGCCGGCATCTTCTGTAAGAGCTTGAGAACATCTTCCTCCCTGAGGGCTGGAAGGTTTGTAAGGTGATGGAGAGTGTAGAGCACTGAGTGGCTGTCTCCACCATGTAAATGACACAAGAGATCTCGCTTTGGTATGGGGTTGCTGAAAAGGAAATTTGGGACAATGGAAGGAAGGTGGTTGTATTGTTGCTACTGATATTATTATTATTATTATTATTATTTTGAGTCGAGGTCTCACTCTTACCCAGGCTGGAGTACAGTGGCATGATCAAAGCTCACCACAGCCTCAACATCCTGGGCTCAGGCGATGCTACCACCTCAACCTCTCAAGTAGCTGGGACTACAGGCGAGCATCACCATGCTCAGCTAGTTTGTTGATTTTATGTTGTTTAGTCTGGTCTCAAACTCCTGGGATCAAGCAATCCTCCTGTGTTGGCTTCCCAAAGTGCTGGGATTACAGGCGTGAGCCACTATGCCTGACCTGTATTATTTCCCTGAAGAAAGACCAGTCTCCCTTCCCTCTTGCTCCTTCGCTCTGGCCCTTGACTCTACAGATTTCACTTCCCTACACACTAACTTTTGTTGGTCTGGGACAGAACATAACACTGACCCTCAAAGAAGTACATCCATCAAGACAGCACTGCTTGTCTAGAAGGGACCTAGAAAGGGCCTTTCTGGTTAGTGGGATCTAGAAATGGCCTGTAGATTGAATCTCCCAATTTCTAATCTCTTTCCAACTTCAAACTGATACAAACTTCATTGGTTTTACTTTGAGTAAGGGCCCCTCACCACTTCTCCCTCTGACCCTCTACTTCAGGAATTGCTGCTGAGGTGGGTGAAGACCACCTAGCCTGGCACAGTTCAATCAATATTCTTGTTTTTTTCTGACAGGGTCTCACTCTCTTGCCTAGGCTGGAGTGTAGTGGTGTGATCCCAGTTCACTGTATAATCAACCTCTTGGGCTCAAGCAATCCTCCTGCCTCAGCCTCCTGAGTAGCTGGGACCTACTCAGCCTGAGTAGCGGTACACCAACATGCCCAGCTAATTTTTAAATTTTTTTTGTAGAGGTTAGGTTTTACTATGTTGTCCAGGGTTGTTACATACTCTTGGGCTCAAGCAATCCCTTCGCCAAGGCCCCCCAAAGTACTGGGTTTATAGGCGTGAGCCACTGTGCCTGTCTAGCGCTTGTTCAATGAAAATGTAACCCAGGATAATAAATGAAAAAGAACATGGATGTCATTTACCAGCTGTGTGACTATGGGCAAGTTATTTATCACCTCTGAACTTGCCCCACTTTTAAAGTAGGGTTATATTGGTATCTACCTCAGGGGTAAGATTGGGTGAATAGGGAGGGTGGGACATAGGGGTCATGCGTTTTTGGTAAAATACTGCTGAACACTCAGCACAGTGGACATTTGTGCCCGTAAATCACTCATTATGAAATGGGTAAAAATGTTGAAAGAGTCTCCAAAAAAATTCACTGAAGCCGAAGGCAGCCTCTTACAACATTAGCTGGTACACTGATGCCGATGAGTTTCTAGAACACTTGCCTAGTGGAGGAATCCTATACTACAAGGGGCCCACCCTCCCTCCCAAAATTCCATTTTTTGGGAGGTCACCCTTTGTAGAGTAGGTGCTCAGGAAATGTAACCTACTGTTCTTTTTGTGATAATCATTTTGAAATTATCCTCTATTTATGACCTGATTGTCATGGAGAAAATAATCATTACCTATGTTTCTTTTCTGGTTTACTAGCTAGAACACTTATCAGTGAGTGGTCAACACTGACAACTAATAACATTTACATGGACAATGTCTTGAAATGGCCACTTGCATGAAGCACAGGGTCAGGTATGTTCAGTGATGGAAAGGGACAGACTGCATGGGCCATACCTGCTCTGCTGTGTGCACCACTCCAGGACCTCCAGGTGAGCCCACAACCCCTCACAGGCATCCCTGAGAAGCTCGTCACAGCCTGGATCCTATGTTGATATGGGAGAAGAAAGAGATGCTGGCTAAGGCATCTGGGGTTGGAGATTGAGCCCAACTTTAGGACTGTGCATTCTGCCTAAGCCCGAAGCCCCATGGCATTCACTTCTAGAGCTGCATTAACTTCTGGAGCTGCTCGGAGTATAGTGAGTTACCTGGATCCTGTGTAGTGTCTGGAGCAGCCTCTTGGCTGACTCTAGGCTCTGGCAGTGTGTCCAGCCCAGGAGCACGAGCAGGCGACTGAGAGGCCTAAATTCTCTATCCAGCAGGGAGCCGAGACTTGGGAAGTCTTCTTCTTTCAACAGTGTTAGTGCTGTTACCTGTAAGCCAAAGAAGGTTGTAATAGGCAGTTGTGTGGGCAAGAAAGAATGGGTTCCAGTTTACGTTCACTAGGAAAAGAAGCTTTTTAGTATGGCAGGGAGATTTCTGACAATAACAGAAGTGGCCAGTTGTATAAAATAAGTGTTTTTGAAAACCCTCAACAGTAAGCTTCTTGAAGGCAGAGACTAACTTCTGTCGTAACCCTGACTCCTAGTACATGGCACACAGGATGACATTAATAAATATCTGACGAATTAAACTGAAGATCAGTTGCAATCTGGAAGGAAAAGGTTAGAGTCAGCTAGGCAAGGTATCGCTGCCACTGTCTTTTCTTTCTCACATCCTCTAGAAAGGGTATATACATTCAATGCTTTAGTCTCTGCCAAAGGACCAACAGAGAGTGACTGCAACTATAAGGATGAATGGTTTTGATTCTCAGTGCCTCCTTTCCCCTGGGACCATGGGATGGATAGAAACAAATGACCTGCCATGAGCTAGACATGTGTATGGGAAAGAAACGAGGAATGAAAAAGCCTTGGGAGACTCCCTGAATCCTTCTGTCATGGGCAACTATGAAGCTGGACTTACCAGGATCTGCTCAAGAAAGTGCTTGTTGCTGTTCAGGCAGTAGAAATAGGCCACTTTCCATGCCTGGGTTGGGTCAGGATTGGAGAACAGGGCTAGCATTGCCCGCTCGGGATCTAGATGATCCGGTGAGACTGAACATCAAAATAGAGAGGGTTATCAGAAACCAAGAGCTTTTCTTTCCTCAGCTAGAGCCCATGTGAAACAACCAGCTGATGTGAGAGTGCTCTTCTAAAAAGTTAAATCAGTTTTTTTTTTTTTTGAGTCGGGGGTTCCCCAGGTTAGAGTATAGTGACATGATCACAGCTCACCACAGCCTCAACCTCCTGGGCTCAGGTGATCCTGCACCTGGCAAATTTTTTTATTTTTGTAGAGATGAAATCTCTTTGTGTTGCCCAGACTGGTCTCAAACTCCTGTACTCAAGTGGTCCTCTCGCCTTGGCCTCCCAAAGTGCTGGGATTATAGGTGTGAGCCACCATGCCCAGCTTTAAGCCAGTTTTCTACACTTTATCTTAAAGAGTCTGTACTTCTTTCAATAGCTTCTGAAAAGCTCATTCCTGCTATTGCTATTATTTTACTTTTTTCCCCATCACCTCCATCTTATACTAGGAAATCTGTACTTTTACAAAAGAGCACCTTCACCATTTTGCTCAGCCTGTCCTATTAGATGCTGAGCAACACAGAAGGCACCCCATCTGAGGGACTTCATAGAGGCTGGGTGTACTGAAATTACCAAAACACCAGGAGAGGCAGCAAAGGGAACGCACCTTTTCCTGAGGTCATGACTCTCAGTGGCTTTTCTGTGACCTTCTCTGCATAGGTGTGGCCGTAGAGGGACACCAGGCCCCGCCCAGCCTTGTGCAGCAGGCAGCCGAGCAGCCGCTCCTCCTGCAGAGGACTCCCCTCGGTCCTGCAGGTTTGCAGCAGCTCCTCACACAGGAGCTGCAACTCCTCCCCAAGCGGCTCTGCAGGGCAACGCAGGGTCCGCAGGGCTGCATAGATGGCATCCACGACCCCAGGGGATCCTGACTCAGGGCCCTGTAGAGTTTGCAGTGCCTTCCGAATGAGGTCCACCAGCGCGTTCTGCAGAGGCCAGTGACAGAGGGTGGTGCTGTCATCCTCCACAAGCAGGAGCTCCAACAGGGCCTGTGCTGGTTCGGGAGACTGCCTCAGAAGCTCCCAGAGTAGAGAGGCAGCCTCGGGGCTGAGCCTCGGGGTCCAGCTCTCCCTCCTCTGAGCTCCATCAGGTACAGGGCCTACTGCGCCTTGTGCTAAGGTCTCATACAGCTCCTAAATAGAGGATGAAGAGAGGAGTGGGTGATGGGCATGTCTAAAACATTATCACTTGTGTGCCTTGATGTTTGCCTCTTTTTCAGCATCTGTCTATCTATCTATCTATCTATCTATCATCTATCTATCTCTATCGTAATAGCAAACACTTCTGCAGAAGTTTTATGTGCCAGACATTGTTCTAGGCCCTTTACACAGAAAAATCAAATTAATTCTTACAATACCCTTAAGAGGAAGACATCGCTATTACCCTGTTTTACAAATGAGAAGACTGAGGTTAAGAGAGATGAACTCAGTTGCCCAGGGCCTTTGTGCTAGTCCCACCACACTGTCTCCAAAATGTGTACCAGTCATCTCAATTAAGGACTGTAAACACATAAACCAGGTAAGACACTATGCCCATCTAAAGGCATTTAAATCCAATTTCAAAAAGAACATCACACATCAGTTTTGAATTCCTGATCAAAATCCCAGCCATGCTTTAAGATACAGTCCATTCCTTGTCCTTCCTTAAAACCTTCCCCACTACCTTCAACCTATACAATTTGGATGTACTTAAAATTAATACCATACGGTTTAGTACACAATTGTATCTTGTGTGTGTAAGTCCTTCTTCTCTAAGCCCTTAAAAACAAGAAGCTCTAAGGCCTGTCCTCTGTGTGCAAGGTTAGGGGAGGGGAGAGGGAGTGAAGGGGGTGGGAAAGTAGGTTATTTTTAACCCTTGAGCACCATGTCTCTTCATTAACTGCTTCTGAGGTAGATCACAAGATCATGAGTCCTTGACCTAATACATGTGAAAGTATCTACCTTAAACCCTATCATAAATATGTCTTTAATTAACTGGTGGCAGGGTAATTAAGAAAATAAGTATTGACCCTCAGAGCACACCTCAGGCACTTCAGTAGCAACTGGTACATGCTTTATACATATAACTAAGACTTAGTTTGAACCTGCCCCCACAAGGATATTGGGAGGATTAACACTAACATATTCAGGAAAGTTGTTATAGAAAAGATATTCAACAAATATTAGTTCCCTCTCCCTTCATATTCCCTACCATTTACTGGTAAAAACATTCAAACACCTTAGATGAAATCCAGGTTAGGTATTTCTTCTACATGAAATGAAAAATATCTTTAATTTCCAGCTTTTTTAGAACTTTTGGACAATCTACATCAGGAACTTTAAAATCAGACATTGCCCTAACTCTAAACTCTCCTCAGAAGGGCTTCTGCAGAATAGGGTAGAGCGAACAGGTTGAGGCCACCCTTGGCTGGTCTCTGGAGGTTGAGCTTGTCGAGTGACATCACCTTGGGCAGATAGCACCAGGAACCTCTCTCACCTTGAGGATGTTCTCTGGAATGTCACCTTGGAGGTCTTCTAACAATAAAAGGAACTCAAGCCTTCTCCGGAAAACAGTTGGGAGTAACTTCTAGAAGAATTATAAGAAGGAAGAATAGAGATTAAGTATATGCTTTAGTTAACAATGTAGAAGTAAATATTTATCTCTAGTTTTGTTGATTAAAAAAAAAATGGCGCTCGGCTTTTGCATCCTGGGAATCACTGGGGTCCAAACAGAGCAGCTGCGGCTCCAGCCGCTGTACCAGGAGAGCTCTGGCTGCTTTGCTCCTGAGCCCTCACTCAGTCAGTCAATATCGCACCCACTCACTCACCAGCAGGTACACAAAATTTTCCACACACTCACTCATACTGGGACTCACATACTCTGACTGGCTCGACCACCATCTTCCCTCTCCTCCATTTTTCTAGTTAGTCTTAATTCTGCTATTTCTCAAACATAAAGCACTTTTAACCCCAAATTCCTAGGTTATTTTCAGATACTTTTCTTTATAAACAAAAACAGCTGAACTTGGACATACATCCTGCTTTTTTTTTTTTTTTTTTTTGAGTTGGGGTCTCACTCTGTCACCCAAGCTGGAGTGTGGTAGCATGATCATGGGTCACTGCAGCCTTCAACTCTTGGGCTCAGGCAATCCTTCTGCCTCAGCCTCCTGTGTAGCTGGGACTATAGGTATATGCCACCACGTCCAGTTAATTTTTTTGATTCTTTGTAGAGATGTGGTCTCCCTATGTCACCCAGGCTGTTCTCAAACCCTGGGCTTAAATGATCCTTCTGCCTTGACCTCCCAAAGTGCTGTGATTCCAGATGTGAGCTGCCACACCTGGCCTCCTCTTAAAAACGAATGTTTAAAACCCACACTAATCAGCCTCAAACTCCAAGGTTTGTTCATTTCATGTAACTTTTTTTTTGCCACTTGAGGTCTTTCCCCAAGAATCTCCCTTGCTGAGTTTAAAACTCCCAGTATGGGTAAGCCTGGGAAGGTATGGCCCATGTGATCCTTTTTTGGTCCAAAGCTGTGTTTTTTGACATTCATTATCCCTTGCATATCAGTAGGAGAAGAAAAGTAAAGGTGGAGAGATCTAATGTTTATTCAACACTGATTATATGCCAGGGACTGTGTGCCATATTTTATTTTTCTCTCATTTAATTTCCAAATCAAACAAACCCATGACACATAGTCATATATTTTTAAACCTAATCTTTAACAGAGGATAAATAGTTAGGAAGCCTTTTCAAATTATCGCAAACAAAAAGGAAAACGTGATCCCAATGTCCATAATGAGACATGCCATCAGAGAGATCTATGCATTACAGAGAGCTGCTGACACTTCCTGCACCTGCTTGTTTCACAGTAACTTCCCTTTGCCCGACCCCTAAAACTCAAATTAGAGTATCCCTTTCTCTAGACATAACTAAAAATAAGATTAGAGTCTAGCCCTAATCCTGACAAACACTACTTTAAATTGGTGATATCTGTTAATCAGACCTCTGGTTAAAGCTTCCCAAAGATAAGTTTTATGAGAAGGCAAGGAGCACTTGCAGGAGCACCTAAACGTGTGTGTGTGTGTGTGTGTGTGTGTGTGTGTGTGTGTGTGTGTAGGATTTAGAACACAAGATCACACTTCCTCCATTCATATACCTTTCATCACATCAGAGGCTAGCATGATCTAATATGTTCTTGCACCAGAATCTTATTTCTTCTTACCATGTGCTTCTCTAATAAGTGCACCAATACCATGTAAGTGCTTGTATAATGCCTGTGATTGGAAATTGGAGATTTATACTGGGAAGATTCTACTGAGGAATAAGAGGAGAGAATAGATAAGAAGCCTAAGTAGCAGGCCCTTAATAGTCTGGCTGAGATTTTAAGACTTCATCTAGAATTTTAAAGACTGATCAGCTTATACTTATTTTACCGGTGAAATTACTTTAAGCACATTCAGGGTCATACATGACTGATATTCTTAAAACAGGCAGGAATTTGCTTAATGTTTCTAAGCACAGATTTTCTTACTATAAAAGCAAGACATGTTTGATGTAGAAAAATTAGAATATACAGGTTGGGCACAGTGGCTCATGCCTATAATCCCAGCACTTTGGGAGGCCAAGATGGGAGGATTGCTTGAGCCCAGGAGTTTGAGATCAGACTGGGCAACATAGTGAGACCTCATCTCTACAAAAAAATATAAAAAATTAGACTAGCATGGTGGCATGTGCCTGTAGTCTGAGCTACTCAGGAGGCTGAGACAGAAGGCTTGCCTGAGTCCAGGAGGTCGAGGCTGCAGTGAATTCTGATTGTGCTACTGAACTCCAGTCTGGGCAACAGAGTGAGACTCTGATTCAGAAATAAAAATAAATAAAATATGTTTTGGAAAAAAAGAGAAAAATTAGAATATACAGACAAGCAAATCTATACATATATATCTCATATCAAGTCTTCTCACTGTAGGAGAACTATCATTCATACTGTGGTCTAAGGGCATTCAGACCAATTTCAATGCACATCTTAAGGCACAGATACCAAATATACTTCTTTCTTTTTTTAAACTGCTTTTTCTCTCACATAGCAGAGCATAAGCATCCTTCCATGCCACTGAAAATTCATTTGCCAGATAATTTTGAATCATGGCATAGTGCTTTACATATAGATAACCCTCCCTTTGTTAACCAGTCCTATATTGTAGACATGGGAATTGTTTACAGTTTTTCTCTAATAGAAGCATCACAGAAGTGAATGTCAAATCTTTGTACATAAGCTTACACATGTACAGAGAAATCACTGTAGGATAAAGAGGCAGAAGGTGGGGGAAAGGAGAAACGGAATTACTGTTTCACCTAATAATTAAAAAGGAAGATTCTGGCAGAAAGTGGGAACTTGGAAAAGGGTAGGCAGCCAGCGACTCCCTCTCCAGGATAACCACTACTGGCTTGGTATAACTACTCCAAGAGTGCATCTGAAATCTTGGTCCTTATATTAAGTTTAAAAATTATACGAGGAACTGATACATTTCCACAACTGTTTAAATAGTCAAGTCGCTGGGCTTGGTGGCTCAGCCTGTAATCCCACGCTTTTGGGAGGCTGAGGTGAGTGGATTGCCTGAGCCCGCAGGTTGGAGACCCGCCTGGGCAACTTGGCGAGACCTCATCTCTACAATAAATCAAAATGAGCTGGGAGTGGTAGCGCACGCCTGTAGTTCCAGCTACTTGGAAGGCTGAGGCGGAAGTATCGCCAGAGCCCAGCAGGTTGAGGCTGCAGTGGCTGGGAGCGGCCACTGCACTCCAGTCTGGGTGACAGAGTGAGACTCCAACTCAAAAAAAAAAAAAAAACAAGTCAAGTCGCTGAAGCTTTAAAAACTGAATGATCTGTGAAGCCGTGAGAAACAAGAATAACTCTTAGTCTGGAGTCAGGGAATGAAATCTGCCACCTGACATGGTTGAGCAACTGTCTAGAAGACAAGCAACCAATCAGGCATGAAATCAGCAAACAGTCTTTATGGAAGGGAAAGTTCACTAGGATTTGACAAATTCTATGTCTGAAAGATCCTTACCCAACAACAAGAGTTTTTTTCTTTTTGTCTTTGAAGTTACTATTGTAACTATGGCATGACAATTTTAGGTCAAGTTTTCTCTTGCAAATCTGAACCATAGTCAACTCTTATTTATCCTGAGTTTCATTATTTTTCAGTCTTGTTTCTCCTTCTTCTCTCTTGTTCGTCTTTTTGTCCTTTTTCCTTGCTAGATAATTGGCTAAAGCTTGGATAACCGATGCATTTAGATCAGCAATTTCTGCTGCTTTTTGAGAGCTATGTGAAAGAAGACAAATGCCATGCAAAAATGGAACTGAAGACAAAATTAAAATCAATTCTAATGGCTGATAGGAGCAAAGCTAAGAAAAATTAGGCTAAATTATAGATATTTAAAAATAGAATTTGTGGTTTCTTACTTTTAAGTTCATGTGAACTAAAAAAGAATGTTGAGATGAAAAAGCAGAGGACTGGGAGTGAGAGGATCTTGGTTTCAGCTTCAGTTCTGCCAACCAACTTTAGGGTGTGTCCTGGGGCCAGACTCATTTCTCTTCTGAGTCAGAGGTTCCTCATTTAAAATTGTCTCAGAGAAATTTCTTTACTTGACACCAATTACTGATAATTAACACATACTTCTAAAAGGACTTTTTATTTAAAAAGAAAAAAAAGAGCACTTCCTTACTAGTTTTCTCTCACTGTTAATTTGCTCACTGTATTTTTATATTTGGTCACTTTTGGTTCAATTCATGTAAATTTATAGATTACTAATTAATGACATGGGTCTATAAGATTTCACTGTATTAGACTAGTTAAAATAGGGCTTTTTGGGGAAAAAATATTTCAGCTCAGCTCATTCTCTATTACTTGACTGTTGAAGAGATCCAAATCTCTCATATTTTATTTGCTATTTTGTCACTTTCACTGAGTTCCACAAAGTTCTCTTCAGGCACAAGACTCATAGCGGTATTTAATACAATGGTATCATCTCAAATGGTTAGGCTCAATGTGTGTTAGTGAACTAATGAATTCAGGTAAGGAGACAACAATAAAAATTTAAGCCATTCTCTGAGAAAGAGTTTGACAAACTTCATAATAAAGGAAGTAACAGACAGAAGGGAAATTCCATTACTACTTCCAAGTTCTCAGTTCTGGCCTCAGGGGAAAATTAAGTTGTAAACCTACTTACCTTTTCCTGGGTCAACCATTTTTCCAGTATAAGAAGCCAGAGCCAGGCTAATCTTTGAGGGCTGATGTCCTGACCACATCTGAAAGAGGTGAAAAGAAAGACTTTGTAAAAAAGTCTCTACTGATCTTTCTCTTTTGTGATTCAAGGTTAGATTTCACTGCTCATTCTGTTTTAAACATGAACAGGTAAGACACTGTCCTAATGAGATATTGTCAAATATATATGACAGCTCAATAAAACATTAGAACCAGAAAAAGCTGCAGCTTTCCTTTTTCCACATCCTTATCTAGTCTTATATTTATTTATTTATTTGAGACTAGGTCTTGCTCTGTCACCCAGGTTAAAGTGCAGTGGACACCTGGGCTCAAGTAATCCTCCTGCCTCAGCCTCCCATGTAGCTGGGACTACAACTACAGGTGCGTGCCACCACACCTGGCTAATTTTCTTATTTATTTGTCGCTATGTTGCCCAAGCTGATCTTGAACTCCTGGCCTCAAGTGATCCTCCTGCCTTGGCCTCCCAAAGTGCTGGGATTACAGGCATGAAGTACTGCGCCTGGCATCTAGTCTTATTTGTAAAATTACAGACAAAGCTGTAATAGCTATCTAAGTATATTCTTGCATATACAAACTGAATCCAATAGTCTTTTTTTTTTTTTTGAGTTAGAGTCTCACTCTGTCACCCAGACTGGAGTGCAGTGGCCGCTCCCGGCCACCGCAGCCTCGACCTGCTGGGTTTCAGTGATCCTTCCACCTCAGCCTTCCAAGTAGCCGGAATTACAGGCGTACGCTACCACGCCCGGCTGATTTTTTTCATTTATTGTAGAGATGAGGTCTCGCCGCCCAGGCAGGTCTCGAACCCGCGGGCTCAGGCAATCCACTCACCTCAGCCTCACAAAGGTGTGGGATTACAGGCTGAGCCACTGAGCCCGGCTTCCAATAGTCTTAAAGAAAAAAAAGGAACTTTATAAAAATGTATTAACTATACACTAAAAACAGTTTTGCAGGAATTCATAAACTTTTCTTCGAAGTTAGGAATTTAGACAACAACCAGCTAGAACCCAAATTTAAGGAGAAAAATAAAGGAAGGAAAGAATTACTTAAGTTTCTCCATTCAGTATGTGCTAATACAGTAATATATAAACAGTATAACATAATAGTCAAATAAGGAAAAGCCAAGTGAAAACTCAAACTGTACATTTGACTCCTATACTACTGGTTAATAGCATAGCCAGAAAGAACTTCATTAAAAATCTAGGAAGAACTGTAGTTGCCACGGGACATGGAGGGGTCATAGTACAAATACAAGGAGTGAGCAAATTTTTTTGCAGTGATGAAACAGTTCTGTATCCTTATTACAATGGGATTATGTAAATCTATATATGAATAAAATGGTATAGAACTACAAATGAAAAAAATGAATGCAGATTTTAAAATGGTGAAAACCAAATAACTTCTCTTGTGTAGTTAACAGTAATATGTCAATGTCAATTTCCTGTTATTTAAACATTTAAAGAAAATTTGGGGTCTCACTCTGTTGCCTAGGCTGGAGTGTGGTGGCACGATCATGGTTCACCACATCCTTAACTTCCTGGGCTCAGGCTCTCTTGCCAAGTAACTAGGACAACAGGCACGCAATACTACACCCAGCTAATTTTTAAATTTTTTTCTATAGACGAGGTCTCACTATGTTGTTAGGCTGGTCTTGAATTCCTGGGCTCAGGCAATTCTTTATCCTCCTGCCTTGGCTTCCAAAAGTGCTGGGATTACAGGCATAAGACACCATGCCTGACCAATTTCCTGGTTTTGATATTTTACTAGAGCTACATGAGATGTCACAACTGGGGGAAGCTGGGAAAGGGATACACTGAACTCTTTGTATTATTTTTGCAACTTCTTGTGATCTATAATTGTTTCAAAACAAAAAGTTTTAAGTGAATTCACTTTCAGTCCTTTGTTAAAGCTACAACCCTATCTTCAATTTCAAAAGCAAGAAGAGAGGAGGCTTTGCTTTTTTGGAGGCAAAGAAAAAAATATTCAGTGCAGTTCCACCATCTATGTTAATGATGATAAACAAGAAATAGTGGTTTCAGGCACATTTTGATGGTCAGGCTTAAAACTTAAATCCAGTTGCACCTGATATCCTAAAGGCAATATTGACTAAGTCATAGGCTTACATTATACAGGTAAAATTTCAGAGCTTGTGAAATACACTGTGCCTCTTAATTGTTCAGAGGGTAGTTGAGTGAGGCAAATGGACCAGAGCCCAGATATTGACCCATGTGTCTCCCGTTCTGTGACTTCCTGGCAGGAAAGGAGATCCCTTACCTCAGCAGATGTGGACACACCACCAGCGCCTGAAGTATGTCTTCTACCCTCCTTGGGATATCCCCTTGTCCCTGGTGTAGCTGAGGTACACATGCCTGTGCTAACTCCCATTCTCCCCTCCGCAGGCACTCGCAGAAAAATCCAAAAAGCTGTTTCTGGGAAGTGGCTTCCTCTTCTCCAAATGGATGATTCATTTTCCCAGCACAGAGTGCAGAGAGATAGAAAGAGATGAGTTACGCCAAACACATTCTCAGTGTTCTCATCCGTAGAGTACCTCCTGGAAACAACACACGTGGGAGTGAGAAGAAACAGCAGGAATTCTGTTCAGCGACTGTACGAGCCCGATTGGAAAAGGCGGATTTACTTTCCTAATGATCATTCTAAGTTTAATTTGACACGTTACTCTTTTGGAGAACTGCCACTTTCTCCAAGGAACAGATCCCACCTCTCTAGGCGGATCCTCTATTAAATAATACTAACAGCCGTATTGGCCTGAGGTGCAGACCCATAGCTCTACTTCTGCATTCTCTGCTGAACTTGATGCCCAGAGCGACTCCAGATTCCCAGGTGTTCGACTCTTCAAGGATGAGAAATTCAGCAGGAACCTCCCTAGTTTGAGCCCTCTGTGAAGGTAGAGGATTGAAGATCTGGAGCCGAATCCTTGTCGGAACTGGAGAGCAGTGGGGGGCGTGGGCCGCAAGGACGCTTTCTTTGGGGGTCGTGAAGAACGCCCAGCCTCCCGGGGGTGCCCTGCACTCACCTGCTCCCGGCGCCCAAAGCAACAGGGCCTCCTGCGCAGCCATGTTTGAGCCGAGTCAGGTGACAGATCGCATTCCGAACCGTGGTGGTGACGACGGACCGCGCCACTCTTATTGGCTCAGTGGAAGGAAGATGAAAATAAAAGGCCATGTTAGTTTGAGTCACGTGACGGGACTAGGGCACGCTAGAAGGCTCGGAGAGAGGAAATCGGCTCCCTGGCTACGGACCATCTCCCTCGATCACCACAGCTTCTCCCCTCAACACCTGCAGTTCTGCATTCGGCCGAGCAGGTGGCAGGAAGAGCTGTGTCCCTTGATTTTTTTTTTTCTAACACTCTGTTTCCTTCCTAGCATTTTAAGTCAACATTGACTGAGCTCCAACCAGTCACAGTATTTTGCCAGGCGCTGGGCACACAGCTAAGAGCCTTGGATCCGCCTCCATCATCATTCTGTCTACTTGGGCGCTTCTCTCCATTCGCTTATTTGCTCTTTTACCAGACAACTGCACATTGAACGGTGTGCGAGGCCCTGTTGTAAACGAAGTCGAATAATACGGCTGTCCCTCTAAAGTGAGGAGTACAGACCACTAATTAGGATACAGTGGGCTAAATAAGATAGAGGTATGCACGAGGAATATGAGAGCAAAGAAAGAGCAGAGACATTTGGCAAAAATAATAATCCGAAACCAGGTTTTAAGGCAACATTTTACTAGATTTCCTCATCAAAGCTGCTTTTTACACCAAACCTTCTGTTAGGTTTTCCTCATCTTCAACCCCAAACCCTCAGGTTTCCTCAATATGTGTGTTTAAGGTTATGCCCATTTCACTCAGCATTTCCTAAACTCTTTCATCACCAAAAGATGGCGAAAAGAGCAAATTAAACATAAAACGCCCTTCCAAAAACACTTCTATGATAGGTGGATTGTCAAAAAACGAACATATCTCTTGGGGTCATTAAACAAAGTTTCAAGCAAGGTGTTCCCTTGCTTCACACTCTCTTTGAAGATGTTCCTTCCACGAATTTTGGCAGTCACTAAATTGGGAAACTAAGTCGGATTCACGTCTCCCGGGCTGTTGTCTATAGAGTGCTGACTACAATTCCCAGCACGCGACGGGGGTCGTCCCGGCCCTTGCCTGTCTCTGATTGGACAGAGTATCCAGAGTGACGACCAATCAGCGCTTCGGTTGTTGCTTCGCGGCGCTTTCCGCGGGGAACGGTGTAAAGGGCGGGGGAACTTTGAAAGTTGGATGCAGCAGACCCGGTACTGGAAAGTTTCGTGTGGGGGGCAGTGGTGGGGAAGTGGGGCTCGCTCATTAATGCTCCCTCCTAGGGCCGTGGGTGTCGGTGTTGGGGAGCGGAGAGTCTCTCTGGGCTGCTGGGCACGCCCCCTGAAGGCAGTAGGGATCCTTAAGAGATCCCCGCCACGGATCCGGGGGCTTCTGACTTTCCTTTGGGTGTATGTGGGGTGGGGGGTGCATAATGAACATTTCTAGACCCAACCCTGAATTGTAACAATTTTTAAATTAAAAAATAAAGAATAAAATAAACAAATAAAGTCTATGGTATGTTTTACAGCTTTTATGTATGTACGTATGTATGTATGTATGTATGTATTTATTTATTTATTTTTAAAATAATGTAGAGTACAATTCAGATTTAGATACACAAACATTGATTATGCAGGGTCCCTGTTTGCTGATGTATGTCCTTCCCTTCCTTAGCAGTATCCCTCCACAGTCAATCTCACCCCTCCCCCTAAACAGTTTTCCACTACTGCCAATCTGATTTTCTTTACCACATTTATGTGATCCCAGTTCAGCTTCATGAGTGATAACATATGGAGCTCTGTT
>NW_007248603.1:255893-301207 GCF_000164805.1 Carlito syrichta
TGGGGGATGGGGTGTGTGGGGGAGTGGTTCTTTGGAAGCAGCTCTTTGTTGGAAACAGCTCTTTTTAGGAGATTCTGGGTGATATTTTCACTTCTTGTTGCCTTTCCCCCAGCCCTTTCCCACTTTGGGCTGTTTGGGTTCTATAGGAGCCTGTCATTAGGGGGAAGTTGGACTGTCCCATGTCTGGGGGTGGTGGAGAGCGTGGAATCTGGAGTCCAATACCTGGATTCGAATGCAGGCCCCACCATTTCTCAGCTGTTTGACTTTGCGCAAGTTTCTCAGCTCAGTGCCTCTGTATCATCTGTACAATGAGGTAAAACATTGAAAGCTTGGAACAGGGTCTGGCACGTAATGCGGGCTCAACACACATTAGGCACTATTGCTGCTTCACAATTTTCATTGAACATCTAACATGAGGATTTTTCTTTTCTTGGTGGCGGGCAGAAGAGGGTTCCAGGGTTGGGTGTCTCCCTTCACCTCCAAAACACACGCACACACGGATACACAGTAGGAATTAGCGTGCTCCAGTGGAGGACACAAACTTGCAAGCCATAATAATAGGTTGATAAGATTATCGGACAAATATGTACAAAATGTAGTGAAAACATTGGCGAGGAAGCCGATTCCCGGGAAGACTGTGGAGAGAGATCAGGCAGACGGGTGGCGCTTGTGCAACCTACCAATACAAGTACCTTGTGGCTGGAGTGCAGGTCATGTGAGTGGCAGCAAATGATTGCTGAATGAATTGATAGTGATGTTGCTAACTTTGAGCACTGTGTACCAGGCACTACCCAAATCCTTTAACCCTCGCTGCAATTCTATGAAGTAGATATTACAGAAGAAGAAACAGACACTGGGAGGCAAGTAACTTTGCCAGGAAGGTCAGGATCTTAACTTTGCAAACTGTGACATGACTGAGAAGGAAGTGAGGGACCCATTTTGAAAGTTTTTTTTATATGACCTTAAAAATTTTGGAATTTATCCTGTGGTCTGCTAGTCCCATGGAAAGTATTAAAGGATTAAAGGAGTCTGGCAGGATTGTGACACTGATCTGACTTTTGCAGGCCAATTTGGTTCTTCTTCCTCTCTCCTCCCATAGCACATTTGAATAGCAATTATATACTGATTGCATGACAGTAATTTGTGTATACATCTCCTGACTGAATATCCAGAGGGAGATAATATGCTTGAATGATTCTTGTACCCAAGAGCTCAGCAGAAGGAGCAAATTAAGGAACAAATTAATGGAGAATGATTTTATTTTGGTAGGGTGGGGAGTGACCAGAAGCAGCATGCAGTTGTCCAGGCAAGTGATGATTAAAGAAGAGATCACAGAATTGATTATTGTTAAGGTCCTTATTTTGAGTTTACAATTCTTTTTATTTTTTTACTTGATTTTGAATTTTTTACTTCATTTAGAATTTGTGATTCTAAATGGTGTCATTGGCTGGAAATACTTGAACTTAAAAGACACTAGGCAATAATACTTGGTTTTCTATTGGGGGAAACAAATCAAGACTAACAAATTCCTACTGAGAAATGAGGGGAGTGTATTTTGCAGTTATGGAATGTGTGTATGTGCCTGTGAGAAAGTTTTTACCTGATTTAGACACGTAGATGTTAAATAGAAATTGGCCCATGTTATTGGAAACACAAATATCTACATTTTCAGTATACATATATTTTTATTCCAGAATATAACTTCTGATGATTATATTGCTTTATTCCCTGGGACAATGAAGAATTCTTGCTTCTATTTTTTCCAGAGGGTATTTTGCCATCTCAATGAGATATACAACCTCTCCCTCACATGCATTATTAAGGGAAGCACAGTGATTCTGTTCTAGATCTCTGAAGACAAATATTTCATGAGCCTTGTTTACCTCTAGCAAGGTATAGCAAAGTGAAATTTAACTGTATGTGGGAATGTAAGCAGTTAGTGTAATAAATAACATTTCAAGAACATCCACAAAATATCTCATTTGAGTGATAATGTTTATCTTGATTCTAGAAAAAGGAAAAGCTAAATATGAGGGCTTGCAATAGAGTGTAGTGGTTAAGAGAACAGGTCTCAGAGTCGGACTGTATAGGTCAATTCTGGATCAACCACTTTTTCTGGTGACAATAGACTAGATAACTTTTCCAGGCTTTAGTTTTCTCATGTAAAAAAGGGGTCAATAATCTTTCCTCATAGGACTGTTGAGAAGTTTGTGATAATTAAGATAAGGCTTTGAAACAATACCTGGTATGTATAGTAAGTGTTCAGTAAACTTAGCTATTGTTGCAGTGCAATGAAAATAAAGACTTTCTACTAGTAGTTCTATTTGGAAATATGCCCTGAAAACGAATTACATTTCCAAAAAAGTTTTATAAATGCCCAATTATAAATGGTACTTCACAAATGTGTTCTAGTCAAGTAATATGCATCAAAAAATTGTGTGACATGTACATTTTGAAGTTGCCTTGTTTCTTTGTGTGTGTGTTTGGCAAACAGTTGTCTCTCCTATTTAAAGCACTTAAAAAATTCTATGGTGTTTATTTGATCAATAATATTTTAAATTCTGCATTTTTATTTTGCATATGGAGAAATTTAAAGAATTTTTCATTTTGTAAAGTGTTTTGGATAGACCATCCACTATTACTTATGTTATTTCCTGATTTTTTTAAAAGATTCTTCTTTTCTGTGCTGGTTGTGGAGGCATGGGTAGCAAGAAACTAAGACGAGTGGGTTTATCACAAGAGCTGTGTGATCGTCTGAACAGACATCAGATTGTTACCTGTCGGGTAAATTATTTAAATTTTTCATTGAGAAATTTTCTGCATAAATTAACTTTAAATGTACCTTAATAACTTTTAAATCTGAAATATGAAAGCTACGGGTTTAATAAAAAGATAAATGGTGGCTGGGCTTGGTGGCTCTAGCCTGTACTCTCAGCACTTTGGGAGACCTAGGTGAGGGAACTGCCTGAGCCCACAGGTTTGAGACCAGCCTGGGCAACTTGGCAAGACCTCGTCTCTACAATAAATAAAAAAATTAGCCAGCTGTGGTAGCGTGCACCTGTAGTTCTGGCTACTTGGAAGGCTGAGGCGGAAGGATCGCCTGAACCCATCAGGTGGATGCTGGGTGGCCGTGAGTGGGCCACTGCATTCCAGCCTGGGCGACGGAGTGACTCCAACTCAAAAAAAGAAAAAAAGGAAAAAAAGAAAAAGATAAATGGTGGTGCTTTTCCATAGGCTAATTTTAAATAACATGCCTCCTAGGGCACATTTCCAATTATTTTTCATTTTGGCAGGAAGAATGGTCATGGCACAGGGTGAAATACACCTGTGCCATTTATTTGGGCTTATAGAGAAGTTTTATCCACTTAAAATAAATATTGTAGTTATATGAGAAATATTATTCAGATGAGATTATAATTCAACATGGATAATTTTTCTTGAAAGCAAGATAAATTAATAGTTAGAGCCATTTTCTTATAGATGGAGCCTGAGAAATGTATAGAGCAGATGTTGCATTTTTAAACTCAGTAGTGAAGCAAATTGCTTTTAGGAGGGTAAATAAGATTTAAGGATTTTTTTTTTTTTTGGTAAAGATTAGAGTCACATGTTCCCCAGGCTGATCTTGAACTCGGGCTCAAACAGTCTTCCAACCTCTGATTCCCAAGTAGGTGGAATACCAGGCATGCGCCACTGCATCAGGCTAGATTTAAGGTTTTATCTTAGGATTTTATCCTTAACAAGATAGATTTTCAGAGCATGCTGCAATTATTTTCACTTGCTTTGTGTATCATAGATATCTTTGGTTCCTTGTTATTCATTTAATAATCCTCATGTTTATGCTTTGAAACATTCTTAAAAGTATGAAATTGAATATTTCATTCCATGGTCAGTTTCATTTTTTTCTCAATTACCAAATACTGCGGACGCCTAGCTTAGAAAGAAACTCTTTCAGTTGGACACTTTCTTGGCAATTATTTTGTCCCCAAACTCTTTCTGGCACAAGAGTGGTGCTCATATGTGCCTGGATTGAATGCTGTTGCTGTGTGATGTTAGTTAGTCTGTCCTCTAGTATATGCCAACTAAACTGGATAACTCGAAGATAAGACTATGTTGCCATTTCTTTTAGTTAAGACATATTTAGACGGAAAATCCTATAAAGAATGCATAAATCTTTCATCTGCAATAAGTTGTACTTTTATCTACGTATGGACAGAAATAAATGGAAAGTTTCCTTTTAATTCCAGTATTTTGTTACACATATATATTGAGTGTTTTCTTTATATCTCTTTAGGACTTTTTATGTCTTTCCCCACTGGAACTTATGAAGATGACTGGCCTGAGTTATCAAGGTGTCTATGAACTTTTGTGTATGGTCAGCAGGGCCTGTGCCCCAAAGATGCAAACGGTATATATATGTTTTTATTATAATCTGACTATGACTTTATTATGACTGTTTCTGTATCTCATTTATATTCTTTTTTTGGATGAGGCAAATGCAAAAATAGTGATGAATACCTCAGAAATATTGATTGAATCCATAGCTACCATAGAGTTAATTCTCTAATGAGAGCATATGTGAAAAATGTATATACTTGATAAACTCATGGGAGACAATTTTCATGGAATATGGAAATTAGGGAACAACAGGAAGTTTTTTTTTTTTCCTGCAGCCAATAGTGATACTTTAAAATCATTATTGTTTGACTGGGTAGGATTTGAGGACCTCATGGCTAAATTATAATATACTTTTAATTTTAGAATATCCCTTTCTTTGTAATACTGACTTTTAGCACCATCACTCACCCTACATCATAAAGTACACATAATTGTACTTGCTTGTTGAGTGAATACCTGATACTTAAAAATTTATTCTTACTCTTGAGAAAAATTGAAGTCTTTTATAATATACCCTCATCAGATGTATTATTTTTTCACACTTTCTGTGTTATGACTAGCTTTTCAAAATATAAGTTTGGGGAATAGTAGAAAAGATCCTTTTTTCCTGAATAAGAGTTGCCTAAAAGTCTTCAGTGCTTTGCAAATGTAACTATGTAGACTGTAAGTTACTTACTTTACTGCCTAATATTGAAATTTGGCAGCAAATAAAGTAGGTGTGATTCTCTAAAGAAGGAAAGAAGGAAGGAATCTGGTATCATTTGAAACTTCTGAAAACAATGAACAGATACAATATTTGAACAGCAGATGTTTTCTTTTGTTCAGATTTATCTTGGGATCTGAGGAAAATATCTTTTTTTAAAATTGAGTTAGAGTCTCACTCTGTAGCCCAGGCTGGAGTGCAATGGCACTCTTACAGCCACTGCAGCCTTGACCAGCTGGGTTCAGGTGATCCTTTTGCTTCAGCCTTCCAAGTAGCTGGAACTACAGGCTGTGCCACCATGCCCAGCTAATTTTTTAAATTTATTTATGTAGAGACAAGGTATTGCCATGTTGCCCAAGCTGGTCATGAACCCCCAGGTTCAGGCAATCTACTCGCCTCAGCCTCCCAAATTGCTGGGATTAAAGGCGTGAGCCACTATGCCCAGTGGAAAATATCTCAAAGACAAGTATTTAGGTAGTCAGGAGAAATTTAGGCATTTAGGTCATCAGAAGGAAAATTAGAATCAGAGTTAGAAATTAGCACTTGTCTTAGTTAGCTTTATCATTGACTTTATCTCTTTGAACAGCTTTCATTGTTTTATGGGAGAAGATAGAAAGTTAAAATAGCATGTGATGATCCTGTGCCTGGATTCAAATGAACTTGTTACTATTTTGAAGGTTGTAAAGCACCAGAAAAACCTTTTCATTTGTCATCTGTCATTCATTATGTCATTATATGGTCAGTATCTATGGCATATTTCTAGTTGGGGTAATTAAATAAGAGAACATGAGCAGAAAATTCCACTTTCTTCTCCACTTCCATTCCCACTTTCTGCTGCAGTCTCGATACTATTCCACATACAATTCAGGAAGCCATCTTTCTCCTTTGTTTTACATTCAGTCTTATAGCATTCCTTATATTTGAGCACTGCCTTCAACATTGGTTTAGCTTTAGTTCATTCCTTCAAGAAAGATTTATTTATGTAGTCATTTATTCCTTTAACCAATATTTCCCAAGTGGCAACCATGTCAGGTATTTTGTCAGGTTCTGGGGATATCATGGTGAACAAGTAGATAAAGTTTCATTTCTCATATGGTTTACAGTCTAGTTGGGGAATTCAGACATTAAACAATTAATTCAGAAGCAATTACAGTAGTGCCAAGTCCTACAAAGGAAAAGCATAAGGAACTTTGAAACTTAGTAACAAGGGACATTACTTAGTTTGGGGGTCAGGAGGGCTCCCCCAAGGAAATAATAAGTCAGCTAAAACATGTACGATGAATTGATGAGAGACAGGCAAAGGCAGTGGGAGGAGAGGTGGGTGGGGAAGAGGTCTCAGGCATTGGGAATAGCAAATGCAAAGGCCCTGGGGAGAGAAGGAGAACAGTGCATGTTTGGTGATGAAGTTAGGCCTGCCTGTGTGAACGGAACATAGTGAGGAAGAGAGTGGCAAGAGGCAAAGCCAGAGCAATAAGCAGGAGTCAGATCAATAAGGCCATGCGGACCATCTTAGGGATTTTAGACTTTATTCTAAGAGCAATGGGAATAAAATGCTAAATAAACAACTTAAATAACCAGTAATAAGGAAGAAGATAAACTGTTACATTTTTGTGATGGAATATTATGGGGGCTCTAAAATCTTTGAAGAGTTTTAAGTAACAGGAGGAATGCTCAGGATATAAATGCTCAGTGAAAAATGTCATACAAAGTTATAATCTGTGTTTTAAAAAAATCAATCTTGGATATAGACAAGTGATTGAAAAACAACAAGAAAATCTTCATGAAGATTAGTTCTGTATCTATTATTGTATCCAGACTACAAGTGCCTGTGACTTGAATTATTAGTGTGACATTAGTACAGAAGATAAACTGTTGATTCATATGAGAGATATTTAGGAGGGAGAATTAATGGGATTTGGTGATTGTTTGGCTGGGGTGGTAGTGAAGTGCCGGCCAGTGTCAGGATGATTCCCTGAATTTTGCTTTGAGGAACTAGGTGGTCTATTTTCTGAAATAAGGAGTCCTGAAAAGAGGAGCAGGCTTGAGGCAAATGGATCCTGAATTTAATTTCATACTTGTCTAATTTGAGATACTTGTGAAATGTTTAGCAGAGATGTGAAGAAGGCAGGTAAATATATGGGCCTGGGCCTTGAGGGAGAGATCTGTACTTGGGAGTCATCGGTGCAATGATAGTTAAAGCCAAGGGATGGGTGAGTTGTTGCCTAGAAGATATACAGTAAGAGTATGAGTGCACTTAAGGGTGACTCCTGAGTGATTCTAACACTTAAGGGTCAGATTAGACAATGATGGATCGGAGATGCAGCAGCCGCAGGGTAGAAGAAAAACTGGCAGAGTATCATATCACAAAATACCTCTGGCTCATTTATATACATACTGTTATTCCTGAAGTCTTCTTCTGTTAGTTCATTCTATTCTTTGAGAGTCTCTAAATCTCTCATTCTAGCAATTATAATTATAGTGCTATTACGTGTTTGACAGTAAAACTGAAGCTCACTGAAGTATTTCTTATATCAAAAAATTAGACACAATATAAATAATCAGTAATAAGGAAGAAGACAAACTATTACATTTATGCAATGAAATATTATGTAGGCATTAAAATCTTGGAAGAATTTTTAACAGCAGGAAAAAATGCCCAGGGTATAAGGGCTCAGTGAAAAGAATAGGCTATGAGATTGTATATAGTATACATGTCAATTCTATATAAATGAAATTACATATGGTATAGGGGTATATATACACATTGTTGTTAATAATTGCTGTCTCAGGATTGTGGAATTTTATTACTGAATTCTGTTTTCCTTAACATTTTTTTCTTTCAAAATTTGCTGTGAGTAAGCTATGATTTCTAATTAGGAAAAAACCAGCATCAATTCTTATTTGTCCCCTTCGAGTAATCTTTGGCAAACCTCTTAGTTTCAATTTTTTAACTTCCGCAAAATGGAGATAATTATACCTATGTGTAGAGCATACAGAGGGTACCTTGTGTAGGGCTGTGAGGATTAAATGAAATAATGCATAGAAAGTGCTTAATAACGGCACATGGTTGACACATGACGAATGTTCATTACCTTCCCATCCTTGCTGTTTCCTTACTGTTCAGGGTTCCTGCATCATGGCAGTCTCTGAGAAGAGCTGATGTTGTTTACTCTGTAATCTAGGGTAGTGACTGGGCAGTGTCAGGAGAAGGCAGAGCTAAGCTGAAATGTAAAACAGACTTGCAAAAACCTGTAAAAGCAAAAAGAAGCACCAGAATATCTTTTACAGATCAGATGAAATTTTAACATTAGAGGATTAAAAAAGTAATAAAAATGTTTTTCTTATAGAGCACTACATTTTATAGTTCTAAATACATCAGAATTATCTAAACCAACAAATAAACCCACCGAAATTCCACAGGTAATTGAAACTGCAGAAAGCAAAATCATAGATAGAAAGGGACTACTGTGCTATGTACTTGGCTTTAGATATAGTTGCTCGTTCAGAAGATTTTTATCTTCGTTACTATGACCCTCTCTAGCCACAGTTATTTTTCTTTTGCATGATTGCAGTGTCTTTCTGACAGAGCGCCCAGCTTCCAGTAGTGCCTACTTTCAAGCTGGTCTTCACAAACCTGAATATGTCTTTGAAATGTTAATTTGTTTATTAGTTTCCTGGGTCAGCTCTAACATAAATGATCACAAACTATGTGGCATCGAACAACAGAAATTTATTCTTGTACAGTTCTTCAAAGCCCAAGCCTTCAAGTTAGGGTGAAGGTAGAGCTGTATTCTCTTCAGAGGCTCTCGTGGATAATCCATTCCTTGCCTTTTCCAGTTTTTGGTGGCTGTTGGCATTCCTTGACTTGTGGTCAGTCTCTGCTCCATGCTCACACTGCTTTTTCCTGTGCATATTGAATCTCCCTGTGCTGCTCTCTGATGGGGATACTAGTGATGGCACTTGGGGTCCATTGGAATAATCCAAGATTATTGCTTCATCTGAAACTCTTTAACTGAATCACATCTGCAAAGACCCCTTTTACCAATAAGGTGACATTCACAGACAGGTTTTGGGGATCTGATGTGTCAGTCTTCTGGGCGATCGTTTCTCAGCCTACCACATCCCTTCAAGCTACTCTTCACGAGCCAGCCTGAGATTGTGATGGAAGCTTGACCACGTCACTCCTTTTGGTTCTCAGCATAAGCTCCAGGCTTTCACAGAGCGCTGCAGGGCGAGGCCCCCGCTGGCTGCTCCAGCCTCAGTGCTTGTGGCACAGGGCCCACACTCCATCTTTCAGCCATTCTCAGTGGATGCTCTGTTTTTGCAGTTTTCATTAATATCTGTTTTCTCTCTTTCTTGCTTCTTGATCTTTCTTTGTATATTCTGTCCTCTTTGGCAGGAACATTCACATTTCCTTTGCTTGTCTAATGGCTGTTTCAGATTTTAGCTCACACATCCCTCTTCCATGAAGCCTTCCTGGATCACAAAATCCAGATCAGCTATACTGTTTCTATGTCTCCACTTTCCCTGTTACAATATCTTTCATTAAATGTATTGTAACTGCCCAGTTTCTAGGCCTAATTTCATAGTCCCTGGTTGAAACCCTCCCTGTTGTCACATCCCCATCGTCTAGCATAGTGCCTGGCACAGAGTAAATATTTGTTGAACAAATAAATAATGGAGGGACAAAGGATAGAGTGGGGTTGCAGCTGCTAAAATTTAGAGATTTGGAGCTGGTTTATGTTTTTGATGAGATATAGAAGTTGAAAATAGCTTACTTATTTTCTTGTTCAGGCTTTTGGGATGAAGACACAAAGGTCTGTGGATCTCTCGCCAGCATTCCTGTCTACTACCCTGTCTGCTTTGGATGAAGCCCTGCATGGTGGTATGCCTTGTGGATCCCTCACAGAGGTAGAGGAAACACTTTTTATACTTTCTTCCAATGATCTGTAGCCTTTAGAGCTAAGGGTAAAAGTTTAGTTAAAAAACATAAATTATTTTTGAACAGTAATTTGAGTTAAATTTTAAGTACTTCAGGGTATGGTTCTCCACTTAATACCTAGTATAGTAGCTCTGCAAACACAGATGTTAAAACAAATCCGTGATGACTGACTAAAATCTGCTTAGGTTGCTTTTCTTTGCATTAACTTAGAAAGTGATGAATATTTTGAAATACTATTATGAGACGGTTTGGGGGAATTAGAAAAGGATCCCTACTTATAAATTAGGAAGGGAAATTTGAAATTGTAGTAACATATGGGCAAATTATAGTACTAAAATGAACGATTTTTACTTCCTGTTATAGGTAAAATTTGGTCTAGGAAATTATAGGTTGTTGGATTAGTTAGTGCTGTTGCATAATAAATCATCCCCAAACGAAGTGGCTTAAGACAACAGTTGACACTTATTATTTCTCAATTTCTTTGGGTGTGGCTTACCCCAGTGATGTTGGTTAGGGATATACCAATCTAAAGTTTGGTTGGGGCTAGAAAATCTGTTCCCAAGGGGGCCTGCTCATGTGACTGGCACGTTGGTGCTGTTGTTGGCAGGAGGCCACGGTTCTCCCCAGGGACTCCCCACAGGCTGCTTGAGCCCCCTCCTCACAGGATGGCTGACTTCCCCACAGTGAGTGATCCCAAATGAGGCAAAATAAAAGTGTCGATGCCAAGGCTGGGCGCAGTGGCTCAGCCTGTCATCCCGGCACTTTGGGAGGTCGAGGCGAGTGGATGGCCTGAGCCCCGGGGTTTGAGACCAGCCTGGGCAACTTGGTGAGATGTCATCTTCAATAAATCACAGAAACTAGCCAGGTGTGGTGGCATGCGTCTGTAGTTCTAGCTACCTGGAAATCTGAGCGGAAGGATTGCCTAAGCCCAGCAAGTCGAGGCTGTGGTGGCCATGAGCATGCCACTGCACTCCAGCCTGGGGGACAGGAGTGAGACTTCAACTCAAAAAAAAAAAAAAAAAAAAAGAAAAGAAAAAAGTGGCAATGCCTTCGGTGACCAAACTTTGCAAGTTGCACACCACTACTTCTGCCACATTCTCTTCATTAGAAGTGAGTAATTAAGTCCAACCTACATTCAGGGAAAGGGAAGTTAGACTTTACCTTTTGAAAGAAGAAGTGTCATTTTAACCACACACAGTTCTTTTCCTTGAAATCTGCTTATGGTTGTAGTGACTAGATAGACTATGTTTACCAATGTACTCCTGAGGACTTCTCACCTGAAAATTTTAGAGGCATAGATACTTGTTACAAACTTCTTAACAACAAACTCTTCTTACATTCTGATAGTCATAATTTAACTGTAGATTTTTTCCTTGAAGATAGGGACCCTGTTTTAGATACTATTCCTTATTTTATTTCCAGTCTTCAAGAGGGATTTAAAGTTGTATGTGAACCTAGTAGATGCTTATTAAATAGTTGGTAGAAGAATGAGTGAATTAGTTAAAAAACAAAAACAAAAAAAATACCCCTGCTGTTTCAGTGTACAGCCACCAGGTGGTGCCAGAATCACAATATCTTATATAATCCTTTTGGACTCAAGTTGGACCTCCTCAAGCTTTGTAACAATAGTATCCCACAGTAATAAACTTATTTAAATAGCAAAAAATTGAACTTAAGGAAAGTTAGGCAGTAAATACTTTTTATTTTTTAAGATTTAGAACAATTTTTAATACTTTTCCACTTAGCTTTTACAGCCTTTTTAGTGTTTTATTGTCGTCTACTTGGCTGACTTGGACTAGAAATACCCTGCTTGATTAATAGTGGCAAGTTCTCTAATTTCTGTTCTAGCTACAGGTGGCTATTTCAGTCTTTGTGGGTTTTTCAGCTGAGTACAGGGTGTATCTCAGTTTATATTACATTAAGAAACAAAGGGGTCTGGGTGCAGTGGCTCACACCTGTAATCCCAGCACTTTGGGAGGCTGAGGCAGGAGGATCACTTGAGCCCAGTAGATTGAGTCCAGCAATATGATATTCCTGTCTCTATCTGAAGGAAGGGAAGGAAGGAAGGAAGGAAAGTTTTTTTCTTTTTTTTTTTTTTTTTGCTTTTATTATTATTTTTAATTGACACTAAATAATTTATAGGTTAGAGTGTGATATTTTGATACATGTATACAATGTGCAATAATCAAATGAGGATGATTAGCATATTCACCTCAAACATTTATCATTATTTTGTGCTAGAAACCTTCAAACTTCACCTCATGGCTATTTGAAAATATAAAATAAATTGTTGTTAATTGTAATCACCCTACATTGCTATAGAACATTAGAACTTATTCCTCTTCTAACTGCACTTTTGTATCTGTTAACCAGCCTCTGGCTATCCCCACCTTCTTACACTCATCCCATGCTCTAGCAACCACTATTCCACTCGTTACTTCCATGAGATCAATTTTAGCTTCCACATATGAGTGAGAACATGGAGCATTGTCTTTCTGTGCCTGACTCATTTAACCTAACACAATGTCGTCCAAGATCCTCCATGTTGCCTCTGTTGACAAAATTTTGTTCTTTTTATGGCTACATAGTATACACTGCGTTTTCTTTATCCATAAATAAAGATGAATGGTAGATATTTTGGTTGACTCCATGTCTTACCTACCCTGAGTAGTGCTGCAATAAACATGAGAGTGCAGGTATCTCTTCAGCATACTATTTTGCTTTTCCTTTATATGTATGCTCAGTAGTGGGATTGCTGGATCATATGATAGTTCTGAGGAACCTTATACCATCTTCTGAGGAACCTTATACCGTCTTCCATAATGGCTGTACTAATTTACATTCCAAGCAACAGTGTTTAAAAGTTTCCCTTTCCCCTTTCCCCACATCCTCACAGAATTTCTTGTTTTGTCTTTTTGATAACAGCCATTCTAACTAGGGTGAGATGATATCTCATTGTGGTTTTGTGTTGCATGTCCCTGATAATTAGTGATATTGGGAATTTCTTCATACCTGCTGACCACTTGTATGTCTTCTTTTGAGAGAGAGCTATTCAGCTCACTTGTCCATTTTAAATCTCATTATTTGAGAAACCAAGTTTTTATGTTTATTTTATGTATGCAAAATTAAATATATCCTGCACGTTAAGTTATGAACTCTTATGAGCCTATAGCCCAGTGTAAAAGTCAGAAAAATACCAAAACCATTGAAACAAACTGTGAGCTTCTCCCTGATTCTGTTTTTGGCCTTCTTTTGGGAGGTAAGTTACATCCTGCATTTTTGTGCTATTCCCAATAGTTTCCTATATCTGTAGTTTCCCTTTACTTTCCATATACTTACATATAAGATATAATAACATTTTTTTGAGCTTTAAAAACCATATACCTATGATTAGATCATATTTCATACCTTGCCTGTGAAGCACTTTTCACTTTCACTGCTGTATCATCTTCTGAAAATATGTCATAATGTATTTACACCTTCTCCTGTGAGTGAACACTGAGTTGCTTCCAGTTTGCTGCTAATATGAATAAGTACTGTGACAATTCTTGTAAAAGTTTCTTGGATCATATGTTTAAGTATTTCTCTAGGGCAGGAATTGGCAAAACTACCTCCCAGTGCTCAAATCTGTCTCACTGCCTGTTTTTATAAATAAAGTTTTAATGTAACACATCTATGCTCATTTGTTTACATCTTGTCTCTGACTGTTTTATGATATGAGGGAGTAGTTGAGTTGGTTGTGCTAGAGACTGTGCAATCAGCAAAGCCTGTGATATAGAGTATGTGGCCTTTGTCTAGGGTGCCTACCGTGGAGTGATTTGGTGGTTATAGGGTATGCACATGGGTGACTTTGCAGAATCAGGATAGATTGTTTTCCAGAGTGGTTGTGCCTTTTTACGCTCCCACGGGTGGTGTGCACAAGTTCCTCTTGCTCTCTATCTTCTCCCCTTTGGTATTATCTGATTTTTGCTAATCTAAGTTATCTTAGTTTTCGTTTTCCTCATTACTAATGAGCTTAGACATCTTTTCATAAGTCATTTGGATATTTTTGAAACAACTTTATTTAGGTATAATTTGCATATCATAAGATTCAACCATTGTAACTATATGATTCAGCGATTTTAGCAAATTTGTTGTTGTATAGTCATTACTACAATGAAGTTTTAGAACATTTCCATCATACTAAAACATTCTCTCCTGTCCATTTACAGCTAATTCCCCACTTCTGTCCTCCATCTGGGGCAAGCGTTGATTTGCTTTCTGTCTCTAAATTTGCTTTTTCTAAACATTTCATATAGGCTGGGTATGGTGGGTCACGACGCCTGTAATCCCAGCACTTTGGGAGGTGGAGACAAGAGGATTGCCTGAGCTCAGGGGTTCTAGACCAGCCTGGACAACTTGGCGAGATCTCATCTCTACAACAAATAAAAAATTAGCCAGCCGTTGTGGTGTGCACCTTTGGTTCCAGCTGCTTGGAAGGCTGAGGCAGAAGGATCACCTGAACCCAGGTTGAGGCTGCAGTGGCCATGAGTGTGCCACTGCACTCCAGTATGGGCGACAGAGTGAGACTCTGACCCCCCCAAAAAATTTCATATAAATGAAATCTTATTATATGTAGTCTTTTGCATTTAGTTTCTTTCACATAGTGTGATGTTTTTGAGGTACAAACATGTTGTAGCATGATTAGTAGTTCGATTATTTTAATTGCAAATTAACGTTCTATCATATGGATATAGCACATTTTGTTTATTCATTCATTTTGTTGGTAAACATTTGAAATGTTTCTAGTTTTTGTTTAGTATGAGTAAAGTTGCTCTGAATATTCATGGACAAGTCTTTGTGGGAGCACATTTTTGTTTCTCTTGGGTATGTTCCTAGGAGTCGAATGTCTGGATCTTGTAATAGGTGTATGTTTAAGCTTTTAAGAATCTGCCAGCTGGGCTTGGTGGCTCAGCCTGTAATCCCGTGCCTTTGGGAGGCTGAGGTGAGTGGATTGCCTGAGCCTGCGGGTTCGAGACCTGCCTGGGCAGCGAGACCTCATCTCTACAATAAATCAAAAAATCAGCTGGGTGTGGTAGCGCATGCCTGTAATTCCGGCTACTCGGAAGGCTGAGGCGGAAAGATCGCCGGAGCCCAGCAGGTCGAGGCTGCGGTGGCCAGGAGCGGCCACTGCACTCCAGTCTGGGCGACAGAGTGAGACTCCAACTCAAAAAAAAAAAAAGAATCTGCCAGACTGGTTTCCAAAGTGACTGTACCATCTTATATTCTTACCAGCAATGCATGGGGTTTGTTTCTCCTTATCTTCACCTATACTGGATGTTGTTTATGTTTTGACTTTAGCTCTTCTAGTGGGTGTATAGTGGTATTTCATTATTATTTTAAATTGTGTTTCCCCAGTGACTAATGATATTGGGCACCTATTCATGTGTTTATTAGTCATTCCTGTATTTTCTTTGCTGAATGTCTATTTAAATCTTTTGCTCATTTTTTACTTGGTTATTTGTTTTCTTGTTATTGGGTTGTAAGTGTTCTTTGTATATTCTGGATACAAGTCCTTTATCAGATATATAATTTGCAGATATTTTCTCCTACTCTGTGGCTTGCCTCTTTATTTTCTTAATGGTAGCAATTGAAGGGAAAAAGTTTTTAATTTTTTGTAGTTCATTTTATTAGTGTATTTCTTTTATAGATTGTGCTTTCAGTATCATCTCTAACAACTCTTTGCACAGCCAAAGACAATGGAATTTTTGCTTCATCTTCAGAAGTTCTAGAGTTTATTATCTTAGTGCCTTTGCTGAAAATGACTTTACCATAAACATAGGGATTTACTTTTGGACTTTCAATTTTTTTCCACTGATCTATATCAAGTTAAAAATATTTAAGTTCTTCTGGCAGGATAGTGATGGGGCAGCATGGTCTGTGAGACCCTCTGCGAAAGAGAACACTCATAAAGACCCTAGCTCTCTCCCAAGGGCTGCAGCTCCCATCTTCCGCAGCCTGCTCTTCACAGGGAGCTCAGCCACCACCATCACCTGCCACTCGCCGTCGCTACTCAGATATCATGGCAGTACAGGCTGCTCCTGCAGTTGCAGATGCAGCAGCTGGGGTCATTCCCAGCTCATGCCTGAAGCAACCCATGACTTCAGACCGTGAAGCGCCCGCAAGCAGGATCTTCTGAGATCGCCACTGCCCGGCTGCTGCTGCCACTGCCACACCACGCCCCTAGCCCAGATAAAGGCCTGTGGAACTCCCCCCGTGAAGGTGCTGCAGCAGGTCACGGATCCGTAAGCAGATCATGGATCCGTAACCAGCTCACTTCCGTCTGGACTGCAGCCGTGAGATAGCACCACCTGCTGGGGAACCAAGGTAACAACATGAAAACAGGAATGACAGAGGCTCATCCCTCTGGATAAATAGAAAAAGCCAGATCTCAGTAATAGACTGGTCAGGGGGCCCATATCTGAACTGTTCTTCACAGCAGGCCAGGGGCAACTGACCCTAACTGTGAACAATTCTACCAGCCTGCAAAGACAGCTAGAAATCAGAGCTGAATGGACACTGGACTTAAAGGAAAAGTCTCAGAGTGTGCTTGGTTGGTTCTGTTAGTCTACTGACTTTAATCTATCCCTTTTCCCTTTTTTCTTTATTCTTTTTTTTTTCCTTTTTCCTTTTTTCTTATTTCTCTGTAAACCCCATCTTTGTATAAAGGAATAGCACACCAATAAGGAGGTTGGTCAATGGGTACGTTAGCACCATTTTATGTTTTAGCATTTATATGGTTGTTGGTTAGTTTTCAGTCGTGGTTATTGTTTTTCTTTATATTTGTTTCAGTCTTTGTGTCTCTTTTCACTTACCAGTCGGTACACTCATCTGTTTTCCCTCTCCTCTCTTTCTCCAGTCCCCCCTCCCCCCCACTGCCTGCTCCATTTTCTTGCCTCTGTTAACCTCATTTTGCTTTCAGGGAGTAAACCTACAACCCCACTGCATGGGCAGACTCCAGGGCAGTGGGAAGTGGCTTTCAGACTATCCATTCAGCTGTTGGCAGATACCAGGATCTGCAGAAAGATTTTGAATCACAGCTCCCCCCTTAATTAAATCCCAAAACTACAAAAAGGACTGCCCTCAACCCACAGTCCAACTCCAGAACTGAACAAAGTAAGAGGAAATACATTAGGAAGAATAGGAGATTGAACAAACAGAAGTAAAAGAAACCCCTCCACCCCTGAATAACAGAATTAAAGAAGACGGGGAAGTGGAGGGAAGGAAAAAGTAGGGAGGAAAAATCTGCACAAATGAAGAAAAACCAAAAGAAGAATACAGGGCTCACACAGACCCCTGGGAGGTCAGACACTGAGAAAACAGACTTTGGAATAAAAACAATGAAGAGCCCCCAGAATGACTGGTCACAAGCAACAAACCCAGACATCAAGGCATTAATAGAGAGAATTAAAAAAATTGAGGAGAGACAAGAGGAAAATAGGAAGGAGCTGATGACAGAAATAACAGCAGTAAAGAATACTATGAATGCCAGGCTCGGTGGCTCAGCCTGTAATCCCGTGCCTTTGGGAGGCTGAAGTGAGTGGATTGCCTGAGCCCGCGGGTTCGAGACCCACCTGGGCAGTGAGACCTCAAAAATCAAAAAATCAGCCGGGCGTGATAGCGCATGCCTGTAATTCTGGCTACTCGGAAGGCTGAGGCGGAAGGATCGCCGGAGCCCAGCAGGTCGAGGCTGCGGTGGCTGTGGTGGCCGGGAGCGGCCACTGCACTCCAGTCTGGGCGATTGAGTGAGACTCCAACTCAAAAAAAAAAAAAAAGAATACTGTGATGGAAATAAATAACTAATTAGCATGGAAAGCAGAATTAGCCAAGCAGAAGAAAGAATCTCAGAACTTGAAGACCAAAATACAGAACTAACCCAAACTGTCAAAAACATAGAAAAGAAGCTTAAAAAGTCAGAACAAAACCTTCAGGAGATGAATGATTACTTCAAGAGACTGAACCTAAGAGTAATTGGCCTTCCTGAGGCAGAGAGAGAGAGTCAGAGGTCACACTGGAACAAACATTTCTTGAAATCATTCAAGAAAACTTCCCTCATCTCATCAGTCATGCAAAAATTCAAACACAAGAGATTCAAAGAACCCCTGCAAGACAACAAATGCGAAGACCGACTCCCAGACACATAATAATTCGCCTAAACAAAGTAGCTATAAAAGAAAAAATCCTAAAGACAGCAAGAGAAAAAGGCCAGACTACCTACCTGGGAAGACCAATTAGAATAGCAGCAGATTTATCTACAGAAACCCTCCATGCTAGGAGAGCCTGGAGCCCTATCCTCAAAGTTCTAAAAGATAAACAATTTCAACCAAGAATAACCTACCCAGCCAAACTAAGCTTCATTAGTGAGGGAGAATTGAAATCTTTTCCAGATATCCAATCCCTAAGAACCTACGCTGCTACCAGACCACCTCTACAAGAAACACTTAAGAAAGTACTGAACACAGAAGAAAAGGAAAAAAGAACAACAACATTCTTCACAAGAGTAGAGGCAAAAGATTAAAAACACGCATGAACCAACTCCAAAACCAAAAGAAAGACAACAAACAGGAACGACAACTCTGTAAGAACCTTATGACAGGGATCAACTCTTACATTTCAATTATTAGCCTAAATGTGAATGGACTAAATGCACCACTGAAAAGACATAGAATGACAAAATGGATAAAATATCACCAGGCAACAATCTATTGCCTTCAAGAGACTCATCTCACTAGAAAGGACACTCACAGACTCAAAGTAAGAGAATGGGAAGCAAACTTTCAGGTGAACAGAACACAAAAGGAAGGAGGTGTGGTGATCTTAATTTCAGATAAAATACCCTTCAAGCTATTAAAAATTTAAGAAGATACAGAAGGCCACTACATGATAAAATGTTCAATCCATCAACAAGAAATATCCATCTTAAACATATATGCACCCAACATAGGAGTGCCAACTTTCATAAAGCAGCTTCTAAGTAAACTAAAAAAAGATATCAACTCCAACACCATCATAGCTGGGGACTTCAACACCCCACTCACAACCCTAGACAGATCATCAAGACAAAAATCAGCAACGAGATCCAAAACCTCAATGTGACTCTTGACCAAATGGACTTAATTGATACCTACAGAACACTCCATCCAAAGACCACAGAATATACATTCTACTCATCACCGCATGGGACATACTCTAAGATTGACCACATACTTGGCCATAAATCAAGTATAAGCAAATTTAAAAGAACTGAAATTTTACCATGTACCTTCTCAGACCACTGTGGAATAAAAATAAACAACACCAATAAGGTTTCCCTAAAACCCACAAAGACATGGACACTAAACAGCATGATGCTAAACAACTCCTGGGTCAATGATGAAATCAAAACAGAGATTAAAAGGTACCTGGAAACAAGTGAAAATGAAGAAACATCTTACCAAAATCTCTGGGATGCCATGAAAGCTGTAGTAAGAGGGGAATTTATATCCCTACAAATGCACATGAAGAAAATGGAGGGATCACAAATTAACAGCCTAAAAAGCCACCTAAGGAAGCTGGAAAAGCAAGACCACAAAAACCCTAATTTCAGCAGAAGAATCCAGATCACCAAAATAAAAGCCCAAATCCAGGACATAGAAGACAAAAAAAATAATACAAAAAAATCAATGAAACAAAAAGCTGGTTCTTCGAAAGGATAAACAAGATCAATGGTCCCCTAGCTAGACTGACCAAGAAAAAGAGAGAAAAAGCCCAAATAAACACAAAAGATGAAGTCACATCTGATCCTGAAGAAATACAAAAGATTATTAGAGACTACTACGTACACTTGTATGGAAACAAATTGAAAACCTTAAGGAAATGGAAGACTTTCTGATATCACACAACCTGCGTACGTTGAAACAAGAAGAAATTGAGACCCTAAATAGACCTATAACAGTCAAGGAAATTGACTACATAATAAGAGAACTACCTACCAAAAAAAGCCCTGGTCCAGATGGCTTTCCAGCAGAATTCTACAAGACATTTAAGGAGGAGCTGATACCAATCCTACTGAAGGTATTCCAGGCAATTGAAAAAGATTAGAACTCTCCCCAAATCATTTTAAGAAGCTAACATCACATTGATACCCAAGCCAGGTAAAGACCCAACAAAGAAAGAGAACTACACACCAATATCTTTGATGAACATAGTTGCTAAAATTCTCAATAAGATTCTAGCAAACTGGATTCAACAACACATCTCAAAAATCATCCATCATGAACAAGTAGACTTCATACCTGGGATGCAAGACTGGTTCAACATTCGTAAAACCATAAATGTAATTAAATACATTAACAGATGTCAAAACAAGAGCCACATGATTATATCATTAGATGCAGAAAAAGCTTTTGATAAAATCCAGCACCCCTTCTTGATAAAAACCCTCGAACATCTAGGCATATGGAGAACATACCTCAAAATAGTAAAAGCCATCTACGAGAAACCCACAACCAGCATACTCCTAAACGGACAAAAATTGGAACCATTTCCCCTGAAAACTGGAACAAGACAAGGATGCCCACTCTCACCCCTGTTCAATATAGTATTGGAAGTCCTGACTAGAGCAATCAGAGAAGAGAAGGCAATCAGGGGTATCCAAATAGGAAAAGAGGAAGTCAAGTTATCTCTCTTTGCAGATGATATGATCGTGTACATTGAAAACTCAAGAGAATCTGTCAAAAACCTCCTTACACTACAAAGGACTTTGACAAAGTCTCAGGATATAAAATAAATGTACACAAGACAATCGCATTTCTTTACACCAATAATAAACAAACAGAAACCCAAATAAAAAGCACAATTCCATTCACAATAGCCACAAAAAATGTAACACTATGTCATGTTCCTAACCAGAGATGGGAAAGACCTTTACAATGAAAACTACAAAACGCTGCTCAAAGAAATCAAAGATGACACAAACAAGTGGAAAACTATCCCATGCTCATGGATTGGAAGAATCAACATTGTGAAGATGTCTATCCTATCTAAGGCAATCTACATATTTAATGCAATACCCATCAAATTACCAGCAACATTCTTCTCAGACCTAGAAAAAACAACACAGGAATTCATATGGAAACACAAACGAACAAGAATAGCCAGAACAATCCTCAGCAAAAAAAACCAAAGCATGTGGTATCACATTACCAGACTTGAAACTTTACTATAAAGCTACAATCATCAAAACAGCTTGGTATTGGTATAGGAACAGGCATATAGACCAATGGAATAGAATTGAGATTCCAGAAGCTAAACCTCAATTTCTCAACTAACTCATCTTCGACAAAGCCTCCACCACCTACCACTGGGGAGAGGAGAACCTATTCAGTTAATGGTGCTGGGAAAACTGGCTGACCACATGCAGAAGACTCAAACAAGACCCCTATCTGTTCCCATACACAAAAATTAACTCTAAATGGATCAAAGACCTAAATGTAAAACCTCAAATCATAAGAACCTTAGAAAATGCAGGACATACCCCTATGGAAATTGGGACTGGCATCCAATTCCTGAACAAAACCCGAAACCCACAGGCCATAAGAGATAAGATAGACAAGTGGGACTTCATTAAACTGACAAGCTTCTGCAAAGCCATAGAAACCATCAAGAGAGCAGGGAGACAGTCCACAGACTGGGAAAAAGTATTTGCCAACTCCAGGTCCGACAAAGGCTTAACATCTTGGATCTACAAGGAACTCAAACGCACTGAGAGGAAAAAAACAAACAACCCCATTATAAAGTGGGCAAAAGATATGAACAGACACTTCTCAAAGGAAGATATCCGAGCAGCCAACAGACACATGAAGAAATGTTCAGACTCACTAATCATCAAGGAGATGCAAATCAAAACCACACTGAGATACCACCTAACTCCAGTCAGAACGACCATTATCAATAACTCAACAAAATAACAGTTGCTAGAGAGGGTATGGAGAAAAGGGAACACTCCTACACTGTTGGTGGGTTGCAAACTAGTGCAACCTCTGTGGAAAGCAGTGTGGTGATTCCTAAAAGCTCTAAATATCGACTTCCCATGTGACCCTGCAATCCCTCTACTGGGAATATACCCCGAAGAACTCAAATCACTCTATCAAAAAGATTATCTGCACACGAATGTTTATCGCATCATTGTTCACAATAGCAAGAACCTGGAACCAACCATGCTGTCCATCAAAAGAGGACTAGATTAAAAAAATGTGGTACAAGCCAGGCTAGGTGGCTCAGCCTGTAATCCTGCGCCTTTGGGAGGCTGAGGTGAGTGGATTGCCTGAGCCCACGGGTTCGAGACCCGCCTGGGCAGCGGGACCTCATCTCTACAATAAATCAAAAAAGTCAGCCGGGCGTGGTAGCGCATGCCTGTAATTCCGGCTACTCAGAAGGCTGAGGCGGAAGGATCGCCAGAGCCCAGCGGGTCGAGGCTGCGGTGGCCGGGAGCGGCCACTGCCCTCCAGTCTGGGCGACAGAGTGAGACTCCAACTCAAAAAAAAAAAACAAAAAAACCCCCCCAAAAATGTGGTACATATTCATGATGGAATACTACACAGCCATAAAAAAGAACAAAATCATGAATTTCGCAGCAACCTGGATGGAGCTAGAGTCTGTAATACTGAGTGATCTCTCACAGAAACAAAGATTTGAGTATTACATGTTCTCACTCATATAGTGGGCCTTGAACATCTACCATAATACTTAAAAAAAAAAAGGACTGACAGTGGTGGGAAACTATGGGGATCATTCAATGTTATAGACTAACAAGGGAGGTGGGACTAACAGTAGTAAATATCTGTCTGGGGATGGGGAGACACCCCTTATTAACAAGGGTACCTGAATGATGCTCATTTGTATACCTAACCCTTATCTGAACCCCACAATTTTATAATAAAAAATGTTTAATAAAAAAATTTATTTTTGTTATTTTTATTTTTTTGTGCAATGCTTGTTAATATTTGTTCTTTTTTTTTTTTTTTTGAGTTGGAGTCTCACTCTGTCGCCCAGACTGGAGTGCAGTGGCCACTCCCAGCCACCACAGCCTCGACCTGCTGGGCTCTGGCGATCCTTCCGCCTCAGCCTTTCAAGTAGCCAGAATTATAGGCATGCGCTACCACGCCCGGCTGATTTTTTGATTTATTGTAGAGATGAGGTCTTGCCTGCCCAGGTGGGTCTCGAACCCGCGGGCTCAGGCAGTCCACTCACCTCAGCCTCCAAAAGGCGCGGGATTACAGGCTGAGCCACCGAGCCCGGCTTATTTGTTCATTTTTAATGTATCTTTTCTGTTGATTTGTGAGGGTTATTTTTATATATATATATATATTTTTTTTTTTTTCTTTTTTTTTTGTGGAAGACAATTTTTCCAGGGTGGGGAAGGGGATGGCTTTAGGATGATTCAAGCACAAAACATTTATTGTGTTCTTTATTTCTCTTATATTGCATTGTAATATATAATGAAATATTTATACAACTCACCATTTAAAAAAAGAGGCATGGATGGAAGTCGTAAATAAAAAAATAGACAGGCCATGCATGGACTAAAATAAGTACTGGATTCTGACTTAAAGCCTGCCACCATGATGCAGCTGTACAATTGAAGTACGTCAACTCACTTGCCACTCAATGATAGGGTTTTGATATGAGTCTGCAAACAATTAATTTATTATGGTCTCCTCAGTCTAACCTCACTGCTAAAGTTAATCTGTATTTGGAGCTGCTCCCAGTGCTAGCATCACCGCCTCAGCTCCACCTCAGATCATCAGACATTAGATTCTCATAAGGTGCACGTGACCTCGCATGTGCAGTTCATAATAGGGTGTGCTCCAGTGAGAATGTAACACCACTGCTGATCTGACAGGAGATGGAGCTCAGGTGGTAATGCGAGCAATGGGGAGTGGCTGTAAATACAGATGAAGCTTTGCTCGCTCGCCTGTCACTCATCTCCTGCTGTGTAGCTCATTCCCAACAGGCCACATACTGGAACCGGTCTGTGGCCTGGGGATCAGCAACCTCTGGTTATTTATATATTATGGATGCTATTCTTTTTTTACTGTTTATGTGGGTTGCAAATATATTTTGCTTATCTTTCCACTTTCCCTGATTTTTTTGATTGACCAGATACTATTATTTTTAACGTAGTTGAATGAATCAGTCTTCTCTTCATGGTTAATATTTTTGGTGTCCTTCTTGAGAAGTTCTTCCTTTCTTCAAGGCCATAAAGAGATTTGTTTTTTTTCTTCCAAAACATTTGATGTTTTACTTTAAACATTTTAGTCTTAATCCATCTATAATTCATTTTTGTATTTGAGGTGAGGTAAGGGTTGAGTTTCATTTTTTTCCCCTCATCATTTGACCCAGCACTATATTTTGAACAGTCTCTCTCCTTATTCTCTAGTGATTTGTAATGGCATCTCTTTCATATATCAAGTTTCTATACAAGTACAGTAAGTGTCTTGTACACAAACTAGTTCTGTTCTGAGAGCACGCTCATAAGTTCAATTTGTTCATAAGTTCAATTTGTTTATAAGTCCAACAAAGTTAGCCTAGGTACCCAACTAACACAATTGGCTATGTAGTACTGTTCTGTAATAAGTTCATAATACTTGTTATACAAATAATACATACAAAACAAGCAAAAAATAAAACATTTTTAATCTTACAGTACAGCATGTGACAATGTATGCCAGACACTATGAACTAACTTATGTGATTGGATATGTGAAAGCACATTCTTATCTTTGAAAATTCACACTTTGAAGGTTCGGATGTAGGGGACTTACTGTATAGACTTATTTCTAGCATTCTATTGGGCGTTTATCTTTCCCTGGATCTTTAATTTATTTTAAAATTTTAAAATAACCATACTGACTTATTTACAATAGCAATATGTAATAAGTTTGACTATCTGATAGGGCAGATATCTCATTCTTCTTTAGGAGTGTTGTGGTTTATTTAGGCTACTTTTCTTGTGAATTTTAGAAACAGCTTGTCAAGTTCCATAGAAAAAAGAATATATTGGGATTTTAATTGAAATTTTCTACTTCATTGATTCTGTAGATCAGTTTGTGGAAAACCAACATGTTTGTAATATTGAGTTTTCCTATCTTATTCACAAATATATCTATTGACTTTTCTGAATAGTATTCTATTAAATATTATCTGAATAGAAGTAAAAGTGGGCAACCATGGTCCTGATTTTGAAAGGAATATTCTTCTTCATATTTTATCATTAAGAATAACATTTAGACCAACTGACACAGATAGCAGATAAAGTATTTTAGTAATGTTAAATTTACTGAAGTTGTTAACTGTACTGTGGTTATGGAAGAGAATGTCCTTATTCTTAGGAAATACACACTTGAAGTATTTAGTAAAGGATCTTGATGTATGCAACTTACTCAAATGGTTCAGAAAACTATTTATGTATCATACATGTATACACACATATGGAATTGGGAGAGGGCAAGCAAAATAATAAGAAAATGGGGCAAAATATTAACAGTAGATGGATATAGGAAAAGAATATACAGATATTCTATGTTCTGTTCTTATTAGTACCATTTTCCTGTAAATTTAAAATTATTTTCAGATAAAAACTTAATAAAAAACCTGTAAAAAAAAAACATATTAGCTAGATGTCCTTGATCAGAATATCAGAATTAAGGTACTTCCCTCCTTAAATTAGTTAAAATATTAATTTGGTGTTAAGTTTTATCAGATGCTTTCTTTTTTTTGAGTTGGAGTCTCACTCTGTCACCCAGACTGGAGTGCAGTGGCCGCTCCCGGCCACCACAGCCTCGACCTGCTGGGCTCAGGCGATCCTTCCACCTCAGCCTTCCAAGTAGCTGGAACTACAGGTGCGCGCTACCATTTTTTGATTTATTGTAGAGATGAGGTCTCACCAAGTTGCCCAGGCGGGTCTCGAACCCGCGGGCTCAGGCAGTCCACTCACCTCAGCCTCCCAAAGGCGCGGGATTACAGGCTGAGCCACTGAGCCCGTCTCAGATGCTTTCTTTTTTACCGATTGAAATAATCATATTATTTTTCTACTTTGGTCTAATGTGGTGAGTAACATTATTAATCTTACGGTATAGCATGTGACAACGTATGCCACGTCTCTCTGTCTCATCTAGCATGTAGTGCAGTGGTGCTATCATAGCTCACTGCAGCCTTGAACTTCTGGACTCAAAAAATCCCCCTGCCTCAACCTGAGTACCTAGGCCTACAGGCATGAGCCACTACACCAGACTAAATTATTTATCTTATTTAAAAAATTATTTTCAATAGGTTGTTATCCTTTTACCAAAGTGCTGGGATTACAAGCATGAACCACCATGCCTGGCCCATTTAGAGATTTTTTTTTTTTGAGTTGGAGTCTTTGTCACCCAGGCCGGGGTGCAGTGTCACGCTCACGATCAACCATAGCCTCAACCTGATGGATTCAGGCGATCCCTCTGCCTCAGCCTTCAAAGTAGCTGGAACTACAGTGTGCACTATCACACTCGGCTAATATTTTGATTTATTGTAGAGGTGCGATCTCACCAAGTTGCCCAGGCTGGTCTTGAACCCTTGAGTTCAGGCAACCCTTTCGCCTTTGCCTCCGAAAGTGCTTGGGATTACAGATGTGAGCCACCACCTCTGGCTAAGATTTTCTAATGTTAAACTACTATTGTATTTTAGGGACAAGTTCAACTTAGTCATGATGCATTTGAGTATTTTTATAGTCTTTTTAAGAACGATGTTTTGGTTGTTCTTTGTTGGTCCTCTCTATTCTTTTTTTGTCTTCTATTTTCTCCATTTCTGTTATTTTCTTATCTCCTTCCATCTAATTTTTTGTGGGATTATTCCTTTTTTCCTAACTTCTCAAATTGGGCATTTAATTATTATTTTTTTCTTTTTACTCTGATCTTTTAAAACTGAAATTTTTTTTTTACAGTATTTTGTTATGTATTATTTTCATTCTCATTCTGTTTTAAAGGTATTCAAAAACTTCCACCATGATTGCTTCTTTGACTCATGAATTATTTGGAATTTTTAAATACCTAAATTATTTGGCTTTAAACAATTTATCTTTTTATTTTAATTAGATTGTTAGCCTAATTGCATTTTGGTCAGAGAACTTTGCGTGATATTGGTTCTTTGAAGTTCCCTGAGACTTTTTAAAGGTTAAATATGTCATTAACTTTTGTAAATGTTCTGTGTGTGCTTGAAAAGGAAAATGATTCTCTAGTAATTGGGTACCCTGTATATGAGCATTATGTTAAGCTTGTTTTTGGAATTGTTCAAGTCTTTACTGACTTCTTTTCTCAACCTGACCTAATTCAGAAAGGGTTGTTAAAATAGTCCACTTTATTAGGAAGCTGACAGATTTTCTTTTAGTTCTGTAATTTTTTTGTTGTATATATTTTGAGCCTGTTTAGTATGTTACAATTAATACATTTAGAATTGTCATGTACTCCTGGAGTAGTGAAACCTGTACTTGTTCTATGCAGTGCTCATTACCATTACAGTTTTACTGTTTGTGTGTGCCTGTGTGTGTGTGTGTGTGTGTGTGTGTGTGTGTGTGTGTGTGTTCTGAGTAGGTCTCATTTCATCATCCAGGCTGGAGTACAGTGGCATGATGTGCAGTGGCAAGATCATGGTTCACCACAGCCTCAACCTTCTGGGCTTAGGCAATCCTTCTGCCTTAGCCTCCTGAGTAGCTAGGACTACAGGTGTGTACTACTATACCCAGCTAATTTTTTGATTTTTTGCAGAGACGAAGTCTTACCATGTTGCTCAGGCTGGTCTCCAACTCCTGGGCTCAAGCCATCCTCTTGCCTTGGCCTCCCAAAGTGCTGAGATTATAGGTACGAGTCGCTATACCCTGCCTTATATGATTATTTAATGTATGTCTTCCACATTAGAGAATAAATTCCTAGTAGACACAGATCATTTTTTTCCTTCTTATTACATTTAAATAGTTTTAACACATTGAAAGGTACTTAACAAATATTAGTTGAATGAATGCATTTGTTTCTATTTATTTTTAACCTTATATGGTGCTTGTTTACTATAGTGCTTTGGCTTCTGCTGCCTCTCCTACAATCTGCATTTGATCTTGGTATAAGCCAAGCTTTAGGGCCCTTTAATGGTTTTCTAATCTAGGATATAGTATTTATTTTTTGAGTATTTTAATTTATATGCCATTAAAAAAAATTATTGGCCAGGAGTGGTGGCTCAGGCTTGCAATTCCAGCACTTTGGGAGGCTGAGGAGGAAGGATTGCTTGAGTCTAAGAGTTGGAGACCAGACTGGGCAACATAGTGAGACCCAGTCTTCACAAAAAATAAAAAAAATTAGCTGAATGTGGTGGCCTGTGCCTGTAGTCTCAGCTGCTTGAGAGGCAGAAGGATTGCCTGAGCCTAGGAGGTTGAGGCTGTGATGAGCTATGATCATGCCATTGCACTCTAGCCTGGGTGACAGAGTGAGACCCAGACTTAAAAAAAAAAAAAATTATCAGAATAGTACATTTGAGAAATTTGATTTTTCTACTTATTTGGTTTTTTATTAATGAACATCAGTGATTCTTTTATTTTAGGAGTTTTTCTTAAATGCTTTAAAAGTTTTATGTCCCCAATATTTTGTGTTTTATATATATATATATATATATATATAATATATATTTTATATATATATATATATATATATATTTATTTATTTATTTATTTATTTATTTTTATTTTTATTTTTTAAAATTTATTTTATTTTATTTTTTTTGAGTTGGAGTCTCACTCTGTCGTCCAGACTGGAGTGCAGTGACTGCTCCTGGCCACCGCAGCCTCCACCTACTGTGCTCCGGTGATCCTTCCGCCTCAGCCTTCCGAGTAGCCAGAATTACAGGCATGTGCTACCACGCCCAGCTAATTTTTTATTTATTGTAGAGATGAGACCTCACCAAGTTGCCCAGGTGGGTTTCGAACCCGCAGGCTCAGGCAATCCACTCACCTCTGCCTCCCAAGGCGTGGGATTACAGGCTGAGCCACTGAGCCCGGCTGTTATATATTGTTTAAGAAATTATCCCAAAGCTTAGTTACTAAAACAATAAATATTTTTATGTTACACAGTTTTTTTTGCATTAGGAATTTGGGAGCTTCTTAGCTGAGTGTTTCTGGTTCTGGTCTCTCCTGGAGATTACAATCAAGTGTTGGCTGGTGCTGCAGTTATCTGAATACTCAACTGGAGTTGGGGAAGCCACTTGCAAGATGGCTTCCTTACATGGCTGAGAAGGTTCCCTGGCTGTGGGCAGTTCTTTACCATGTGAACCTCTCCACAGGACTGCTTGAGTGTCTTTATGACATAACAGTTGACTTTCCCCAGAGTACATGATCCAAGGGTACAGGATAGAAATGACAGCATCTTTTATGACCCAGCCTTGGAAGTTACAACCATTATTTCTATTGTGTCCGCTAGTCACATAGACAAACCCGATATAGTGTGGGAGGTGAATTCAGAAGTATCTGAATACCAAAGGTGAGGAACATTAAGTATATCTTAGAGGCTGGCTGTAACTAATATCTATGTATGTATTTATGCATGTGTGTATGTGTATAATAATTAAAAACAGCTTTATTTCCTCTCTTTCTCACAGAAGTCATAGAAGGCAGGATTTCTAAAAATGTCCTCCCAAAGATATTCCATCCCAGTCCCTGAAGCCTGTGTATATGATGATCACTCCCATGACTATGGCATGTTATATTGTTATAAAGTTGATTTTAAGATCGGGAGGTTATTCAGATCTATATCACATGAGTCCTTAGAAGTAGCATGCTTTCTCTGGCTAATAAGAAGGGGAAGGCAGGAAAATTCAAAGCCTGAGAAAGACTTGAGATGCCATTGCTGGCTTAGAGCTGAAGAGGCCGCGAGTAGCCTCCAGGAGCAGTGAGCAGACCTGTTGCTGTGGAGATATAGATTTTGCCAATCACTTGAGTGAGCTTGTAAGTTGATACTTACCCCCAACCTTTAGTCAAGAACCCAGCCTAGCTGACACCTTGATTTCAGTCTTGCACGACCCTGAGCAGAGTACCTAGTCAGGACTTCCGACTACAGACCTGTAAGATAATAAATGGGTGTAGTCTTAAGCTGCCAAGTTTGTGGTAATTTCTTTTGCAGCAAGAGAGAACTAATACAATACAGGTGTCTGTGATGCTATCTTGTTAATTGCATTGTACGATCTCTGTTTCTGGTTAAAAGGTCAGAGCTAGAGTCCTTGTATCAGGTCGATTTTTTATCAGGGTTGGGAGTAAGATACCTGGTTGAATAAACTCAGGCTGAGTCTGAGGATGACTGAGGGAGTGAGAATCAATCTGGAAACATTCTCCTGTCATTTCTGTAGTTGCTCTTTGCTGACTTTAATTTCAAAATTTCCTAATTTATTTGTCATCAGTTTTGATTTGTATGAATGTCACCAAGTCTGGGTACATTTACATATTTGGTTGCAATACCAAGATGTAAAGCGAAACTAGAGACGTGCTACTCTTGCCAACAGCAGAAGCAGCAGAGGAGAGATGAGGCATCAGCTCTGCTGAGTCGCTCACAGGCATGAACTACAGGACTTTGCTCCTTTCCCCAGGACAGCAAACTCCTCACCTGTGGAATATGTGAACAGATAGCTCTAAATCTGTTACAAACGAAAATTAGTAGTAAAGATACGTTTGAAGTTTAAACCAAAAGTTTATATTATGTGGTGATCAAACTAGTCAGTAGCTTTCCCTTATGAGATAATGTAGCCTTCCCATATGAGATCATGTAGATCAATGTTTTTCAATTCTTTTAAAATTATTGTCCCCTAGGAGCCTTTTTAACAATTTTTTTCTTAGCCACATCTCTTTTCCCAGTGAAATTTTTATGCCACACATATACTGTATGTCTGTTTTTGTGCTATATATATGTCTGTGCTTTTGACAAAAGAATTAAATCCTCCTCCTCCTCCTCCTCCCAAAACGAAGTTTCATCCTTGGGGTTAATGTCTCTGTGCTGAGAATGCATAAGAGAGGTGCTATTGTAACTAGGTAAAATTGAAGTTGTATTTAAAGAGATTATCAAAACAGGTATTTTCATACTGTGATCTAGAGAGTACAGGAATAGACAACTGGTCCAAATTCATGTCAACAAAAAGAGATGCAACATCTGCATAACTTAGTTCATGAGTACTTAGGAGAGTCAAACTGAGAGGTACTGCCATGTCTGTATAACACCAAGAAGTGCTGATTATACCTGGACCCTTGCTGTAAGAAATAAGAAATCACATAGCACATTTATACATTATTCGTGTTTCCTGTGTCATTTCTATGCTTTACCCCTGATTTAGGGAGACCAGGTACCCTCCTTGAGTGGAACAGTTTTGCCTTGGAAGTGACTCCCCTACTGTTCCAAGATGGTAGAGGCAGGATACCAGTCTATTTTAGCATCCCAATTTTTCCTTGGAACAATTAATATTATAGTTCTTTTTCTTATTGGCAGAATTAGCTGTGGCCTACACGATCACAGGAAGTAATAAGGCCGGGGTTGTAAACTCAAATGCCTACAAGCACAAGGCATGTAATAGAAATGAATGAAACAGTGAAGTGTAAGACATAAATGCTTTATTAGTTGATTTTGACTGCTAGCAACAGCAGCAACATTCATTTTTCTTGGTCATGGGTCTGCAGTTCTGCATAGGTGGGTCTTGTCTCCTTCAGGCTACAGCCAGGTTCAGATCTGTCACACAGGCAGTAACAGGAGATTTCGAATGGCATTCCTGACAAAAGTTGTTTATCCTGTCCAGTGTTTTGAAAGGCAAGATAACCAGGCCTCGGTCCTAATACAGGAATTTAGGATATAGTTGATTGGATCATTGTCCCCAATTCTTCACTCACTAATTTGGAAATAAACATTCTTCTCCATAATGATTTCCTAGGGTCTTTTATATGGAATGTATTCAATAAACGCTATTAAATGAATAATTATATCCTATGATACTATTTGATTTTTGTTAACAGTACATCTGGAATGCTTGTCATTTCCATGTCTTCTTGCTTTTTGCTGTTCTGTTCCCTTCTCTTTTTCTTCCCTCCCTTCCCACTTACTTTCAAAACAGCAGCTATCAATATGAAATCAGAGGGAATCCAAAAGATAAACTCTTCCACATGTTGATGTGAAGTTATTTAAGATCAAGGTTTCTTTCACAAGGCAAAGTGCAACCTGGCATTTCTGTGATTCTTTGCTTTTTCTGTTTTACGGTTTGCAGAGTTAGTAGTTATTTTTAAAATGAATTCTCTAGGTCTGAAGTCCTAATCATAGGTTTACATAATTGTTGAGCAAATGGAGACAAGTAGTTAGACGCTGGGGGTCATTAAAAAATGAAATGCAGTTTCCATGGGCTTTCTTATCTCAGATCAGAGACAGGCAGTCCTTACATTTTCTTTTGCCAAGTATTGTCTTGGCAGGTTACCCTATCCTGTTACCTTCATCTTGAATGTGGGGGGAGTTAACTTGATAAGATTTTAGGTCTTAACAGGTCCAAGTTTCACTTTCCTCTCAATTGTATAAATGAATTAGAGATTAAAATGAGTAGGCTTCATTTTTACTTTAGTACAATTAGACTTTCTTTTCTTGAGAATAATTCTCTTTCCTCTTCAAACTAATTATTAATATATGTTTCCTTGCTGATATTTTAGTGATCTTTGCTACTGATTTTCTTTCAGTTCTTTTACATTTCTTGGGCAACGTTGTTGAAACTTCCGCTTAACTGTATGGAGTTAATTGTATTTTAGTGGTGTTTTCTGTGTGTAAATGTTGTATTCACTCTGAGTTTCCAAGAAACAAATAACAGACTATTCTGACTTGACATGTTTTCTCTTTCTAACCACCACTGGGGCTGAAGCTGGGAACCGAACACAACTTGAAATTTGGTGGGTTGGGTGCTAGAATTTAGTGCTAAACTGTCTGAAGCTAAAAATTATTAATGTTGAAATGTTTTCACCCACTAAGTAAACCTGAAAAAATAATGAAATTTAACTCCAGACAGCCCATAACATTGGATATGGTATAAGTTTGTTTTTTTGAGACTGTAAGAGAAGAGAAAAAATTATGAAGAGGATTCAAGATTGCTAGAGAATTAGAAATTATTATAATTTATTATAGTTTAAAGTAAATACTGTTATCCAAGTTCTAATCAAACAAACAAACAATCTAACCTGGAAATCTCTTAATGTTATTCACATGATATTCTACCTTCTCCTAGACTGTCTTGAATCAGTAGGGAAAATGCCAGCTGTACTTTTTAGATATTTTTTACATTTTTAAAAAAAGATGGAATATTCGTGACCCACCTGGGTAACTTGACGAGACCTCATCTCTACAACATATAAAAAAATTAGCTGGGCGTGGTAGCGCATGCCTGTAGTTCCAGCTACTTGGAAGGCTGAGGTGGAAGGATCGCTGGAGCCCAGCAGGGTGAGGCTGTGGTGGCCGGGAGCGGCCACTGCACTCCAGTCTGGGCGACAGAGTGAGACTCCAACTAAAAAAAAAAAAAAAGATGGAATAGTAGAGGCTAAGGGTAGTGGCTCATGCCTGTAATCCCAGTGCTTAGGGAGGCCAAGGCAGAAGAATCACTTGAGGCCAGGAGTTTGAGACTAGCCTAGGCAACACAGTTTTTTTCTCCTAAAAAAAAAGATGAAATAGTAAATTAATATGTTACATTTTCAAGGTATTTGATACTTTACATGAATATTTTCTTATCTATCATTTTAATTAAAATGATGGCTTGAGGCTGAGCGTGGTGGTTCACAATAGGTAACCCCAGCACTTTGGGAGGCCGAGGCAGATAGATTGCTTGAGCTCAGGAGTTTGAGACCAGCTTGGGAGACATAGCAAAGGCTTGTCTCTAAAAAAAAAAAAAAAAAAAATTAGTTGGATGTGGTGGCACGTACCCTGTAATCCCAGCTACTCAGGATGCTGAGGTGGAAGGATTACCTGAGCCCAGGAAGTTGAGGCTGCCGTGAGATGTGATCATTGTGATCATGCCACTGCACTCTAGCCTGGGCAACAGAGTGAGATGTCTACTGGAAAAAGTTAATACAATACAATACAATAAAATGATGGCTTATTTCACCTTTCTTCGAGAAATCACAAAGCATTTAGTGATATTTAAGCTCATTAAATCTGGGAACATATCTAAAGCCTGGCATATAGATAGTATGTATAGAAAGGCCAGTTCTCTGTTCCTTCATTAGTTAGCACTGTGAAGAATAGCATTTCTTTATTTTTAAGACACTCCTTTCAACTTTTACTGTCAGAAGTTTCCCTTGCCCTGATATCTAATGAGTAATTTGATCCATTTTGTCTCTGTTAATGATAGGTCCATGGAAATGTTTGGGGCTGTTTAAACTAGCATTCTCCAAAGCAGGGTATGTAAAATGCTCCATTAGGTTGTGGGATGAAGATATTATGACTTTTGTTGGTATTTCAATCTAACCAATGAAATTTACCTTAATTAACATATAATCTGTGGACTGACACTGACATCTTCACTCGGTCTGTGTCAGACCGTCGTGTATTAGTTACAGTCCATGAGGAAAGGATATGTACAGTCAACAGAAGCCTCTTGCTTGTATAGTAATTTTCAACATGTTGGGATGAATTGTAAGTCTACATATACCTAGTTAGGTGGATTTATGGATTTAATTAAACCAAATCTCACAAAACAAATGGTACGAAAAGGTTCCTGCAAAGAAACTGTATGTTGACTGGAATACCAATAATGGGAGCAGTACTGAGCCACATGCACACAAGTCAGAGGTGATGATTCTCCTTTGACTAATGAAGTACTCATATGTAGTAAATATTGTTGCTGGGCACAGTGTCGTGTGGCTGTCATCCCAGCTGAGAGGCTGAGGTAGGAGGATCACTTGAGCCCAGGAGTTCAAGATAAGCCTGGGCAGCATAGCAAGACTTTGTCTCAAAAAAAATTAAATAAAAAAAATGTCTGCGTGTTTGAGACCAGCTTGGACAAATAGTGAGATCTTGTCTCTTACAAAAAAAAAGAATAATTAAAAATTTGTAAATGCAGAATTTAGGTGTTAGGTAAGTGAATGATCCCTGTAAAATTCTAACTTTTCTGTTGCACCATCCTAAAGCAATCTATAGCAATACAGAAGTTGATGTCAGCTGTGCCATGAGTAATTCAGGATAGTGTCAGTGTTGTTAATTTTTATAAAAACCTTATCATTAAAGTACAGAATCTCTCTAGTACCCTGTAGTGAGATGAGGAGTGAACATGAGTATCATTTGAATCACAAGAGTTTCTCTGGTTATCTTACAGCAAAGATTGTGAAAGAATTGTTGAACTTAAAAGATGAGTAAATCTTTTTGTCAAGTGAAGAAACAGGATATGTAAAAATTGCTGATGCTTTTTTGTATGACAGGTGACTATGTGATATGTTACAGTGCAGATTAAGAGACCAAGCAACCAACCAACCAATCAAAGGAACACTCTTATCCTTCCCTTCAAAGTAAAGGTGATATTTACCAATGAGTGAGATAGTAACTGCCTTTTTGAAAGACAGACATAAAAATACAGAGCAAGTTTTTTAAAAATCATCATTTGGAAATGTTTCTTTATCATGTGTTTTTTTTTGTCAAAGATATGTGTGTCTTATAAGAACTTTTCCTTTTGTACTCTTATAAAGAAACTTGGAATGATGTTTTATATACTCTTAAAAAGTCTTCCAAAGAGTTTCAGTCAATACAAGAGGGGAAGGTAGGGAAAAGGGAGAGTGTTGGTTAAAGGGTACGAAGTTTCAGTTAGGAGGAATACATTTTAATGTTCTTTTATACAGCATGGTGACTGCAGTTAAAAATAATGTGCTGTATATTTCTGTTGCTAAAAGAGTAGATTTAAAATATTCTCATCACAAACAAGTATGAGAGGTAATGAATTTGTTAATTAGCTTCCACAATGTACAGAATGCATATATCAAACATCACATTATATATTATAGATATATCATTATTATCTGTCAGTTAAAAATACTAAAAAACAACAACAACAACAAAAAAACCCAGGCCGCATATCTGGTGGCCCATGAGTATCTTGGTAGAAATTCATCATGCTGGTCACATATGATTTGTGTTCTTTTCTGGATGATTGTTATACTTTAGTAAAAATATATAAGTGTAAGCCAGTAAAAAAGAGTTTCAATGGATTTTTAAACCAGTTGTTAAAAACATTAAAATGTAACATCTTTTGATTAGTCTGGAAGAAAAATTGATTGACATGAGGGAAAATGGTAGGAAATTTATTAGCTGAAATTCAACAAAACCTTTATTGATGAAATGTATTGGAAAAGTGAAAATAGTGATTTAGTTAAGTCTAATAAATGATATGTTTCTTTAATTTCTTTTTTTTTTTTTTTTTTTGAGTTGGAGTCTCACTCTGTGACCCAGACTGGAGTGCAGTGGCCGCTCCCGGCCACTGCAGCCTCGACCTGCTGGGCTCTGGCGATCCTTCCGCCTCAGCCTTCCGAGTAGCTGGAATTACAGGCGTGCGCTACCACACCCGGCTAATTTTTTTATTTATTGTAGAGATGAGGTCTCATCAAGTTGCCCAGGTGGGTCTTGAACCCACGGGCTCAGGCAGTTCACTCACCTCAGCCTCCCAAGGCGCGGGATTACAGGCTGAGCCACCGAGCCTGGCTTGTTTCTTTAATTTCAATTCTTGCATCTTTGCAGTTATCCTTTTCTCAACTATGCAGCCACTACGTACTAAAGTAAGTGGAACTTAGGACCTGACATTTTAATCACTTGAAAATATTTAAATTATTTAAAAAAATGCAATATTCTTTTTAATGCATTTAAAAAATGTTTTTATTTAATTTATTTTTATTTTTTTAGGGACAAGGTGCTGCTATGTTGCCCAGGCTGCTTTTAAACCTTTGGGCTCAAGGCCTTCAGCCTCCTTAAGTGCTTGGATTACAGGTGTGAGCTACTACGCCCAGCCTAAAAAAATACAATATTCTTTTTTATTATGGGCATTATTATTGCTCTACTGCTTGGGAAGCAGAGGTGGGAGGATCACTTGAGCCCAGGAGTTCAAGGCTGCAGTGAACCATGATTGTACCACTGTGCTCTAGCCTGGGCGACAGAGCAAGACCCCAACTTAAAAAAAAAAAAAAAATTAAGCTTTTATGAAAGTAAAAAAGAATCTTTAAAAAAACAAAACAAAACTGACATTACAGGCGTGGGCCACCACACCTGACTAATTTTTGTTTTGTTTTGTAGAGAGGAGGTCTTGCTATATTGGTCTCCTGGCCTCAAGCAATCCTCCTGCCTCAGCCTCCCATGATGCTGAGATTACAGGCACGAGCCACCGTGCCTGGACTGAAAATGCTTTTTGTATGAGTGATAAATAAGATATGAAACTATTTTTATTTTTTGTAATCTTTTATTCATAAATTTTAATTCCTATTTTATGGATGTTTTATACTTTATAGAACATATTAGTAAAATAGTATGTATATAATAAATATGCATATGTTAGAGGGCCATACTAAATTTTTGTTGTTGTTGTTGTTGGTTTGTTGGAGTCTGTGATCAAAGTAGTTGGGAGAGCTCTCTTTATTATCAGTCACAATCTGGCAAGCTATTATTGATAGGAGCAATGTTTAATTCTTTATTTTATTTATTTTTTAGAGTTGTAGTGTACAAGTTAGGGGTTGCTACATAAGTAGTTTGCATGCAGGTGAAGTTTGGGCTTCTAGCTGGCTCTCTCTACCCCTGGTAGTGGACCAGGTACCCATTGTGTTGCCACATGGCCCCCTCCCTTCTTCCTCTCTCCCTCCCCTAGCCACACCCCACGACTGCTGATCCCACTCTTGTGCTAATATGACTAGTGTTCAGGACCTGCTTATGAATGAGAATGTGCAATATTCAGTTCTTTGTTTCTGTGATAGTTCACTTAGTATGATGCTTTCTAACTGCATCCAAGTTGCTGTGAAGTCCATGATTTTGTTCTTCGTTATGGCTGCATAATATTCCATCATGTGTATGTACCACATTTTCTTTATCAAGTCTACTTTCAATGGCCATCTGGGTTCTATTTTTTTTTTTTGCTATTGTGAATAGTACTGCCATAAACATATGTATAGTGCAGGTATCTTTTTTAGAGTGACTTATGTTCTTCTGGATATATTCCCAGGAGAGGGATTGCTGGATTGTATAAAAGCAGTTTCTTTCTTTGAGAAATCATCACACTGTTTTCCATAGAACTAGTTTAGGTGGACTAGTTTACATTCCCACCAACAGTATAGCTGCATCCCCTTTTCTCTGCAGTCATACCATCACCTGTTGTTATTTTACTTGTTTTTTTTTTTTTTTGAGTGGGAGTCTCACTCTGTCGCCCAGGCTGGAGTGCAGTGGCATGCTCCCGGCCACCACAGCCTTGACCTGCTGGGCTCCGGCGAGCCTTCTGCCTCAGCCTTCCAAGTAGCTGGAACTACAGGCGCGTGCTACCATGCCCGGCTCATTTTTTTGATTTATTGTAGAGATGAGGTCTTGCCAAGTTGCCCAGGCGGGTCTCTAACCCGTGGGCTCAGGCAATTCACTCACCTCGGCCTCCCAAAGCACCAAGTCCGGCTTTTTTTACTTGTTAATGATAGCCATCCTTAATGGAGTCAGGTGGTATCTCATTGTAAGTTTAGTTTGTGTTTCTCTGATGAATAGTGAGGCTGAACATTTTTAAAATGTGTCTGTTAGCTGTTTGTAGGTCATCCTTTGAGAAGTGTCTGTTTATGCCCGTTGCCCACTTTTTTTTTTGAGTTGGAGTCTCACTCTGTTGCCCAGACTGGAGTGCAGTGGCCGCTCCCGGCCACCGCAACCTCAACCTGCTGGGCTCCGGCGATCCTTCTGCCTCAACCTTCCAAGTAGCTGGAACTACAGGCGTGCGCTACCACGCCTGGCTAATTTTTGATTTATTGTAGAGATGAGGTCTCGCCAAGTTGCCCAGCGGGTCTCAACCCACGGGCTCAGGCAATCCACTCACCTCAGCCTCCCAAAGGCGCGGGATTACAGGCTGAGCCACCGAGCCCGGCTCGTTGCCCACTTTTTAAAGAGGTTGTTTGCTTTTTTCCTTTCAGTTTATTTGAGTTTTTTGCAGTTTCTGGATGTTAGGCCTTTGTTAGATGCATTGCTTGCAAATATTTTTTTCCCATTTTATGGATTGCCTCTTTACTCTCTTGATGGTTTATTTTCTGTGCAGAAGCTTTTCAGTTTGATAAGGTCTCACCTGTCTATCTTAGCTTTTGTTTCACTTGCTTCTGGGGACTTGGTTATGAATTCATTGGCTACTCCAGTGTCCAAAAGGGTGTTCCCTACATTTTCATCCATGTCATCATTTTACAGATCATAAACCAGCACACACATAGTTTTAAATATGTGAACATTTGTTTTTTAAGGTTGAACCTTTATAAATGAAGTTTACCTTTAGTCCATATTCTAAAACAGTGGTCTCATCAACATCATCTGGGAACTTACTAGATGTATACATTCTCAGGCTATATCCTAAACCTACTGAAACAGAAATGCTGGTTAGCAAGCTTTCCAGGTGATTCTAATGCTAACTCAAAGTTTGGGAACTACTGATCTAAATGATTTAGATTCATGGATCATCCCTTCTTATTTCTTCTTACTTCATAATGTATCTGAGAGTTTTTTTTAATGTCTATAGTGTGTCTGTTTCAGTTCAGACTTTTTTTCATCTCTACCTGAGATTTTCTGTTCTCTTCCCCTCTTCTTCTTTTTTTTTTTTTTTTTTTTTTTTTGTGTTGGAGTCTCACTCTGTCGCCCAGACTGGAGTGCAGTGGCCGGTCCCGGCCACCGCAACCTCGACCTGCTGGGCTCCGGCGATCCTTCCACCTCAGCCTTTCAAGTAGCCGGAATTACAGGCATGCGCTACCACGCCCAGCTGATTTTTTGATTTATTGTAGAGATGAGGTCTCGCTGCCCAGACGGGTCTCGAACCTGCGGGCTCAGGCGATCCACCCACCTCAGCCTCCCAAAGGCGCGGGATTACAGGCTGAGCCACCGAGCCCGGCTCCCTCTTCTTTTTCCTTCCTCCCACTGTAAAAAATAGTTCATTAGTGTTATTTTCACAAAAAAAGGGGTAGTGCTTTGATTCTAAAATTTGAGTGCTAATGTGACAAATAGCTTATGTTTAGTGGGATTATTTTGAAACCTTTTCAAATTAATTTTGTTAGCTACTTCCAGTTAGACTCGGAAATGCACGTGATTAATTTCCTATTTTTTCCTGTCTATACTCTCTTGTTTTCAAGTTTTGAAATCTCAAAATAGCTTTCTCCCAACTAAAATTTCAAAACTTACATTTCAAAGTATGAATCATCTAGATTCAGCGGTTGTTGAATTTTGTTATATTTGCTTTATTTCTTTCAACACACATACACACACTTTTTTTTTCCATTTTGCTGGACCATTTTAAAGTAAACTGTATACATTAGTACCCTTCACCCCTAAATTCTTTATTTTTAAGATTATAGGCCAGGTGCAGTGACTCATGCCTGTAATCTCAGCACTTTAAGAGGCCAAGGTGGGCAGATTGCTTGAGTCTAGGAGTTTGTGACCTGCCTTCACAACATAGTGAAACCTCATCTCTACAGAAACAAAAACATAAACAAAAACAAAAATTGACCAGATGTGGTGGTGAGCACCTTTTAGTGGGATGCTGAGGTAGAAGGATCACCTGAGCCCAAGAGATTCAGGCTGTTGTGATCATGCCACTGCACTCTAGCCTGGGTGACAGAATGAGACCCCAAGTGCAAAAAACAAAAACAGAAGCACCCCAAACAAATGAAAAACAATATATTTCAAAGTCAGTGCAGTGGCTCACACCTGTAATCCTAGCACTTGGGGAGATCGAGGTGGGAGGATCATTTAATACCAGCCTAGGTGTCAAAGTATAACCCGTCTCAAAAAACAAAACAAAAAAGAAAATAGATCAAAGGTGGCCCTTAATGGGACCAGTGCAATATTGTTTTGAAAGGCTAATTTTTTACAAATGCTAAACCACTTATTAAGGACCCTTAAATATTTTCAAGTCCCTATTATAAATGTCTTAATGAAGAAAAGGTATAGAACTCCAAGTTGTGAACATATAAATGAATGTCTTCCAGCCTTTCTCAACCAAAGTGTCTTATCTGAACTACAAAATATAGAGGATGATTTGAGCAACTATTTTTTTTAATTCCTCAATCATAGTACATAACTAGTTATGCATAGAGAAGTTAATTCATTACATCATACATACATACAATAGATGTCTTTGGGCATTAGGGTTTAATTTTTTCCTGGGAAGCCAGGTTGGACTGCTTATGTGGCAAACTCTTAAAAGGATTTTGGCTGGCGTGTAATGTGTATACAAATAACCTCTTCTTCCTCTTTTTTAGATTACAGGTCCACCAGGTTGTGGAAAAACTCAGTTTTGTATAATGATGAGCGTTTTAGCTACATTACCCACCAGCATGGGAGGATTAGAGGGAGCTGTTGTGTACATTGACACAGAGTCAGCATTTAGTGCTGAAAGGTAGGAGATTTTATTATTTTCCATTATAATATTTTATTTTTGTAACTTATAGATGGCATGAAACATTTACAAATAGATTAACATTTACCTCTTTTTTTAAAAAAACACAGAATGCTAGGTACTGTTTTATAGGAATTTTTCTTTTAAAAATTGTCACAGGAAGTCATTTTTTAATGTGTTTTTTAAAAATTCCTTTCTTATTGGTATAAGTGGGGATCCGGAATAAACTGTTTTGCAGAAAATTGGGAAGAAAGAATTTGAAAAAACGGGGGGATTTAAGTAGAAAATTAGGAAGAGGGAAAACTAATAAAGACAGCAGATGAACTGCTTTGTAAGTACAGATGCACCTCGACTTAAAATAGAACCATGTCCTGACAGGCTTATTGTATGTCAACAATATCTTAGGTCAAAATGCATCTAATACTCCCAGTTAACCCATAGCAAAGTCAAAAAGGCATAAGTTGAACCATTGTGAGTTGGGGACCATCTGTAATTTCTAGTTGGGATTAAAATATTAGTGAAGATGTTCAGAACTGGGTTGCTTACATATTTGGAGACTGATAAATTCTGTTCTCAAAGTGTAGTATAGGTATAGTCCTTTAAGTCTTTCTCTAACTATGTCACCATGAATCAGATCTCTCCCCTATTTCTTTCTAAAGAGTACAATTTACATCAAAGTATGTTACCTGGCCAGATGAATTTCAAATGATTATTTTGCCTAAAGCTTATTACTTGCCTTGCTCTGTCTCCTGGTTATCTGTTCTTTCTAAGTATATGCCACTGAACTGTCAGATCTTTGAGTTTGTGTTATATTTTTATATTTTCAGTGCCAAACCTGATGACTGACACATATTAACTGCTCAGAAAATGTATGATGAATGAATTGGCAGGTGTTACTTCCAAATCATGAAATTCAGATACCATTTGCTATTAAAAGGAATGAAGCTTCCTTGGGGAAATGGCTGATTCTAATTCTAGAGTAGGAAGTTTTTAAGTTGAGTCTGAAGCATCGTATCAGATAATAAGGAAAGCTACAAAAACTATTCAGGGGGATGTCCAAAAGACTCAGAAGAGACCCCCACTGACCAAAGATGAAACAAATTGAGCATCAGTAAGAATAATAATGGCAGTGAATGAAAACACGATATATTTATATCCATGAGTCTATAATGATATTAAGAGATGAAAAGGAACTAATCGATTACCATTGGAGCATTCTGATGAAGCAACTCATTATTGTGAAAATGAGTTAAAGAAAAAAAAGTCAAGCACCTATGCTTCTTTTTCTATACAAACTGTATTACTGAACAGCAAATAGGCCTTTTTATAAATGTGTTCCAGTAATAAATGGAGAAGAAATGATAGAATATCACTGCATTGCAAATCTTAAGAATTTGATGGGTTTGGCAGTGGACATCCAAAAAGCCAGTCTCCATTTGGGTATCTCCTGATGGGAGAGCAATCAAACCTGAATGTGATCAAGCCTTCAGATCCAGTTGTCAGTTTATACATATATGGACAGGAGAAGAGGAGAGGAACACGTCAAACTATTCTAGAGAGATCCAATCAGCAAAATCCAAACTGTAGGAAATGACAGAACAAACAACCTGGTTTCTTTAGCAAATAAATTGTAAGATTAAAAAAGAGTTGGAGGACTCTTTGGATTTTTAAAAAAACATTTAAATGACGTATTGATCAATTGCAGTATGATGAACTTATGTGGATCTTGACTTAAACAGTTAAAAAAAAGAATAAAAAAAGTTAAAAAAGAACAGAAGCATACACATATGAGATCACTGGAAATTTGAACATGGAAATAAATATATGTGGTACTAAAGTTGGTCAAGACAGTGGTTCACTCAGATTGTCCAAGTGTAAAGTACTCTTTAAAATACCAGTGACTAGCCTTCATCTAACAAGCCAAGTATGTATTAAACAACCAATAAGGTCATAAACAGTTAATGTATAAATAGTTCTTACAAAGGGCCTGGGGAATTTGGTTAAAGAATTCAAGGATTAAGGTTATCCTGATAACAGCAGTTCAGTTCACTGTAATTGGATTCCTCCTTCTTCTGCTAACAAAATTGAATTTAGGATATCTTCTTAAGGAGTAAACTGTTGCATGATTCCATTGCTATCAGTATTATAGTTCAGAGCAGGTTAAAAATCATATCAGTAAACTGGGTGATATCAGCATAAATACAGTAGCAGGTGATGTCTCCTGCATTTTCTAAGTCAACTTATGGAGATTTTTGTGTTTCTTTGTCTTTGCACATGGCCTTAATTATTTATTTTTTGGATATTCCATATTTACTCATTTCTCCTTCATATGTTTTTCTACCTGTGTGCATATTAGTACTTAATCAGGGGCAGGTTAGAAAATGAAGAGGTACAATTCTTATGAAGGTCATTTGAGAATAGGTGTTGAAATTTGTATTGTTTTTAGTTTTTGATTCCATTCTCCACAAGGCTTAAAAAGTGTAGTCATCTGGCTCCTACATGGAATGGATTTTGAGGTCTGGTTATAGGATGAAGTCGAATAAAAAATTCTAGTGCTCTTTGATATGAATGGTGTTCTTACACTATCTTTTAGAGGTTGTCATGGTGGTCATAGAATGTATCTGGCTTTGAAGTTTCTGATCAGATTTCACTTGTGCTATTATAGGACTGCTTGCCCCCTGTTTGGGTCAAGTTATCAGGGAGCGTTGGTCAATCAGTTAGGAAAGTTTTCTGCTGCAAGTAATTGAATACCCAAAATGTCTTAAACAAAAAGAGGTTTATTTTTCTCATAACAAGACCTGAGTAGGCGGTTGCTGGCACTGGGTCAGCTGCTCACTGATGACAGACCTAGGACTGGTGAATTTTTAGACATCATGTTCACTCTGTGCTCAAGTCAGTGGGAAGGAAAAGAGCCAGCTATATCTTTTATCAAGAAAGTATACTTTTTTTCAGAATGTCTGCCCCTTCCTGTCTGCAGATTTTCTTTTTGTCACTTGCAGTTCTCTTGCAGGTTTCTCACTGGGCCACCTATGTATGTAAAGGAGGATGGGAAAGTGGGGGAAAAAAGATCATCATAACAGTCATGATGAGTCGCTAGGGGCTGGTTCACACTGCTTCCTGTATAACACAGGGGTTCCCATAACAAGGAAGGGATGAAATAGATATCGGGCTAATAATTCAGTTCTGACACAGCTGGAAATGTTTCTGGACTTAAGAGAAGAGGTAACCGGGGAAATATGAGACTGTAAAAGGAATATGTTTTAGCATTGTTTCCACTTTGTGTTTATAAAGCAAGCTATCTGATTAGCACAAATGAGAAAGAGTGTAAAGGATTAATATGAGGAAAGATTAGTGGATTCACATATGGAGAATTAAGGGTAAGTGATAAAAAGCAGAACTGAATTTCTTCCTATAAATATCTAGATATATTTTTTACCAAGAAGGAAAGAGAAAACAGGAGGAATAAATAAAAAAATACGTTTAAGATGCATTAAAGAAAAAAAGAAAATTCTGCAGATGATGTGCTTAAAAAGCACTTTGGAAAGATTAGTTCTATTTTTTAAAGCAATGCACTAAATAGTTTATTTTACATGTCTTTTA